>NC_049987.1:2449568-2488882 GCF_000003815.2 Branchiostoma floridae | reverse complement strand
TTTTCACAAACCGGGATATTCTTTTAACGTCCTATCCAAGGGACGACTCTAACCAAAGCTAGGCACTCATTTCCACCTGAGGAAAGTGAGGAAAGTTTTGTAAAGTGCCTTTCCCAAGGGCACAAGATCGTTGACATACTAAGCAGATTTGAATCCGGAATCTCAAGGTCCCGGACCAAACACCCTGCCGTTATACCACATGACCCCACAATTAAGCACACGCAATATTTACAAGCAGTAGTTTGTCTACCTGACCATTATCTTATCAAATGACAAAGTGACATAATAACTATCTATTGTATAGTTATTTAGTTTCTTTGTCAAACATAAGTACCATTTTAAGTCAAAAATCTAACTTGGACACACCAAGTCCTGGTTAGCATCTATAAGATAATGTAAATGGACTTTACAAAGTCTTCTTAAACCAACACATTTACTGATGACAGAAATAGGCACCATCTAGACTAAATTAAATATTTCACACAAGTTACACACAAAAAAATGGTCAGTGGTGAGATCAGTTCAACATTATGTCAAGACTCCAGAGATGACCGAACCGTATTTTCATCCTACATTGTTTTCCTTATTTTCGTCCATAAGGAGAGACATCCTCGAGTGTTTTCGGTCTGGAGAACAAACAATTATCCTCGATGTCAATCAACGCAGTCCTGTTTACGCTGTTGTGAAGGCTGTCTTTTACATATTAACGCAGTCACCACATGCCCATGTTCTATTCTTCGAAGGGTTGACTGGCAGGCAGTGAAAAATCCTCCGGCATGCCTTGCACCTCTCCATCCTTTCCAAACGCCTTCCTCGCTTGCAGACCACTGAGATTTGGTGTGCCTTGGTTGAAACGACTTTCGTTCTGCGGCTGGTCAAACGGTGTGAGTTTCCCTTGTTCGAAACACGTCTCCAAATGGCTCCTCATATGCCTGCCGTCATACACAACCCTGCTCACGTCTTGCCCCTCTGCGAACTCCACTGCCCAGGCGACGGAGATAGCTTTTTTGTGAAGCATAACTGCCATTCTAGGCAGTCAAAAATTGAACTTGGTAATCTATTACACCAAGTCTTGAAAGTTATTGTTGTTTAAAATATTTCATATCATGTATAGATCAAGGCATAACACACATTATTCAATATAGTAATAAGAGTACATTTGGTACCTATTAAATGAGATAAATGTACTTAAAGTCTTTTCAAACCTGTCCATTTACTGATAACAGAAGTATTTATACATCCTAGATCCTAGACTAAACTGCTGATATTACACGCACGAATCGAAAACACAAAAAAATGATCAGTAATGGAGGTGGGATCAGTGTAACGTTATATCAAGACTCCAAAGATGATCACTCCCTGTCTCCAAACGGTTGTCCTTGATAGTTCCTATTCAGTGCAGTCCTTTTTTGCGCTGCAGTATTGACTGTTTTTATTTACACATCACAGTAACAACATGCACATTTCCCATCACTGAGAGGGCTGACCGGCAGGCAATTGACGTGAAAGATCCTTCGGCATGCCTTGCAATTCTGCATCTTTCCCAGACGCTCCCTCTGCTGGCAGTGGCAGACCAGCGAGATTTGCTGTGCCTTGGTTGGGGCGACCTCTCTGCGACCGTCCTGACGTGGAAACGGTGTGAGTTTCCCTTGTTCGAAGCACGTCTCCAAATGGCTCCTCATCTTCCTGTCGTTGTACACAACCCTGCTCACGTCTTGCCCCTGTGCGATGTCCACTGCCCAGGCGATGGCGAACAGCCCACAATCAAAGACGTTCTTCTGACGCTGCACGTCCGGGAAGATGACGGTCAGGACGTTCCTTGCTTGGTCAGCAAACGCGGCGTACGACTGGTAAAGCTGAATCTGCAGAGATGGAGTCATGGTGACGCCGAGGCTGTCATACAGGCGCACCTGTCCGCCTGCACAAGATGATAGGACCCAGTGCTGGCTGCCGTTGTGGTGGATTTGTAGCCCCTTTCCTGTCATCTTGGCAAATCCGTCCTCACAGTGACCAACTGCAGGCGCCTCCAGCCCTTGGAGTGCCGGGTACTGGCGGCGAAGCAGCATCTGGGCAGCCTGGATGTGGTTGTCTGTCAGCATCTCGCCAAATGTCAGAGCCACCTTGTCATGAGTGCTCAACTTGACACTTGGCCACTCCACCTTGCGTTGTTCGGTGTGACGAACAAGAACCACATGAGCAAAACGGACTCTCCTGGTTGACGTCTTGTCACTTTTGCCGCCTTTGGATAGAATAGACTTTATTTTGACTTGGCTGGCTTGGTGGCTTTCTGGGGTGTCCTCCTCCTTTCTCGGGGACCTGGAGGCCACCTCCACTGGCGCCTTGCTCTCGGAGCGGGTAGCTTGACTGCTGCCGCTGTCTGCGCAGTTGTTTGGGGAGGCAGGGCGGACCTTGATGACGCGGTGGCGAGCATGAAGTTCCTCTGCTGCAGCATCGGGAACATCTCTGACAGTCGGCACAAACTCAGGCTCTGCCGGGAGGTCCTTTTCCTGCATACTGTGAAGATATGTTTCAAAATGTCAGAGATGGAGTGTTCAAACTGTCAAATATGTTCGCAATGAGTGTTTTTTAGAACCTTTCGTTTTATTTGTATCGTTAACAATTATCATCATAAAGTCAGTTCGAGGCTATTCTAGTTACAGTCACGGTTCCAAGAAGGTCACTCCATGCATCTTAAAGGGTGTCATATTCAAGTAGAATTTCTTGTAAGATATTGTACTAACTTGAGGTTGAAAAGCGACTGTCTCTTCAGCCACAGTTTCTCCACTTTAATCTCTACATCGATCAGACTGTCATGGAGAGTGTCCAGTGAGTCGTCATCTGAGCCGACGTAAATGATTTCGTAAATTTTGCTTATCTTTATCTTGAATAACTAAGTAAAGTAAGTAAGTTATCTAGAATAAGATCGTGCAATGACAACAATGCTAGGGGCAGAGAAAACGAATTGACTGAGGGAGGGTTGTTCTACAGACAGAATTGACCTGTGAAACAAAACTACGCAAGCGGAAAGAGCTAACAATATAGTGCAACCATGTAGTGATCAAGCATCTCGGTAGCCACTCGCAAATAACGTACGACTGAAACAATGATAGTCTTTCTCCGTCATGCACTGTGAAACAACACTACGCTACCTGCGGCTGGTGCTTTCCAGAAGCCGAAGAAGGCCGTGAAGCGTTCCCACAGCCCCTGGATGAAGTACCGGTCCTCTTCAGGCATGTCGTGGTTCCGCATTTCGGGAAGTGCGCTGTCGATGATCGCCATGGCAAAGTTCATCAGCGCCAGGAAGATGATGCAAATGAATGCGAAGAAGAAGATGGGGCCGAGGATGGGGGCTGCCTCCCGCAGCTCGTAGTAGTAGAAGTTTCCCAGAGACATCTGGAACAATGTGGAGAAGGACTTGCTGATGGAGCTGGAAAAAAAATCATTGTTTTAATTCCAAGCACTCGCAACCTGCGTGATTCTGTGAAAAATTAGAAATCATTTTAGCCACAAGATAAATATTAAATTTGCACAAATAGAATATGTTTCCTTACCTGTACTCTGTCACAATAAGGCCGAACTTGAGATATCCGAAAAAGCAGAAAGCTGACATGCATAGGAACAGGTACACAGAGAAGGAAGAGAACTCCCCCGCCATCCCTCGGAACACAGACGTCAGCTTGGCAAGGAACGGGTTGAACCTCAACAGCCGGAGGAACTTCATCATGTTGACAAATGTCAGGAAGGCCAGGAACCAGCCGTAAACCAGACTAATGTTCACCGCAGATCGGAAATGGTGGACTTGATCTTTAAAATAAAAGTATACATATCATTAAGTACTGTATTAGTTACAATAATTACCTTATAATACAATAAGTGTGATCCAAGTCAAGTATACCTACAAGTCTAAGAGCGTTTTTTCACATTTGCAAACATTGAGCAATGTTGAATTGAAATGTTCATGTAACGCAATTTTTGCATAAATTTGTTACACACCTTTCCCTTCCTTGATCGCCGCCAGAGCCCTTGAGCTGTAGACTGCCTTAAAGCCATACAAGGCAATGGCGGTGAAAGCCAAGAAAAAGTTGAAGATTTCGACAATATTCCATGCCCCCTTCAGGTAGGCCAAGCCGCCTGCGTGTGCCTTTTTTGCCTCTTTCCACAGTGAGTAGAGGAGAATGATGACGTAAATGATCTCCAGCAGGACATAGATGTATCCGATTGTCCCCGGCCGTTGATGGAGTCGGAAGGTCTGCACGTGGTGACGGGAGAAAACTCCGGCCGTCTCGGACAATTCGAACACCAACGTCAGCGATGTGAACAGATCCACGTTTCCATTGTAGAGCATCGCTTCCAAGAAGATGACCCTCGTGCGCTTGTCGATCCAACGGTTGGCCTTCAGGTCTGCTAGGATGCTGCGCATCTCGTCTGCTGATTTTACCAGGTGCAGACCGAAGCCGTCTCCCCAGTAGTGCGTCGTCACACCGTAGATGGGGAGACTGGGGTAGCCGCTGGGGACGTGGGTCCATCCAGGGGCTGCTGATTCCATCGCTGATGTGTTCTTGACCCTTTTCCATCCCTCCTCAAACGCTCCAGTCTCCTTGGTGTGTTCACCATACCCTGGTGAACATTCGCCAAACAAGTGCTGCATTGTCACAGGCACCGCGCACAGTTCTAGGATGACAGGAGAAAGAAACATAAAAAATCAGTCAGTCATGATCACTTAGTTACATTGTTATTTCGAGGAGGTTACAGAGCCTACATATAAGTGCTATTACCTCCTTGGTTATTTTGCTATTTTGGTATTACATTTATCCTTGCGTACTATGTGAACATAGATTCTTTCCGAATAGTTTGAAATAATGATCCCTTTTAATTTGTAGCTTTTCAAAATGCAACATGCATTTCCTGTGGTAAGACTGCATGATTGTGGAATACATTGAGGCATGTCATGCAAGCCCACAGCAAGTGTTTCATAAAGTGATTCCACCCACCTGGCTTTACTCTGCCCTGGACCAGGCTAGGTGGGTAGACCAGGACTGTCTGCCTGTCAGCTGTGAAGCCCCTCTCAAACCAGCGGGGCTTGTCGTCATTGTAGGAAGTCTCCGGGTAGAAGCTCTGCAGAGCGGTCTCGTTCAGCCAGGACCAGAAGGTGAGATGATCATTTACCTGTGAAGAAACAAAGCCTCGTGAGTTACCTGTACACAGTAATTGTAGATTCCTCAACAAGGGTACAAATGGCACCCATTGAATCCATGTTCTGATTACCATCTATTTTGTCCTTGTCAAAATTAATGGCTTTCCACTGGCTTCAAAATGTTTTTTAAAGTTTGTCTACAGGTGCCGGTAGCAGAAGGCGGGGTAGACCCAGGAAATCTTGGCTGGAGTATGTCAGGAAGGTGTACTGCGGCCTTGACAGTGTGGATCCGCTGGATAGAGCCGGCCGCTTGGAAGCGCGATGTGAAGATTAAGCCGACTGCTTCCAACACCCGTGTCAGGGACCTTAGCAGCAAAATAACCAAATAATGGATACTACTAAAGGAACTCACGTCGTCCACAGACTGCAGGAAGGTGTTGGTTGTGCTCAGTGTCTGATGGAAACCCTCTGTGGTGTTGTGGTATTCGTTGGTGATGCTGAGCACGAGCAGGAGGAAACAGCAGAACCACGCGATGTCCCACACGGTTTCCCCGAATCTCCTGTCCCTGCGCTGCCTCATTCTCGCTTGTTTGATGTTGGCAAGGGACCTCATTGAAAGTCGCTCCATCTTCCTCCTCATGCGAAATGCATCGCCTTTAGAAAGCATAGAATATCAAAAGGTCTGTATTTGTTGGAAGAAAAAAGCTCACAACCTGGATTAAAGACTGAAGCAACAAGAAATAAGATCAATTAAGAATACAGGGTATGACTGGGAGCACACTGAAACTACACAAAACGGCTTCCGTCAAACATGTGGTAACATGTGCACAGTTTACTTCAGCCTTTATATTATGGTAATTGTTCTTTTTTACAAACTGATGAGCTGAAACTTACAGTTGAAGCCTGCCTCCCTTTGTGAAGACACCACGTTGGCTTTAATCAAAGCGGGGCCCCGCTTCTTTTTAAAGATCTTCTTGACAACTTGCGTCTTGCCAACAAAGCAAGTCACGATGGTGAGGAGAAATATCTGTAAGACAAAAGCATTAGTTGTTAAAGTTTCTGACAGGATGTGGCTTCATACAAAATGTTCTGAGTAGCTCAGGTCCTATTAAACTAGCAAGAAATTTTGTGGCCAGATACCTTATACAACTACATGCAACATACATGCTCATAATTCCACCAGGTGCCATTTTACCGCCACCTCAAAAAACGTTGTTATAGAGGCCTTCTCAAGATTGTCTACCTAAATATCTGAATTGTATTACATTTATACTAGATGCTCAAGATAATCTTGGGAAGACCTCTTTTCTAATTTTTTTAGGTGGAGGTTGCAATTGAAATCAACAGAGCACATATCCTTACCTTTCCTGGTTGCATGACGAAGATGTCCGCCAAAAAAGCCAAGAAGTACCCAGACAGCCACCTCTCGGACTTGTCCTTGCCCCACTCCAGACTGTACAGCACGGTGAAGACAGCTGACCCCACAGCAGACAGCACCACCAGCACCCAGGCCACGTACTTGCACCAGTGTGGCAGGCCCTTGGCTGGTCCTTGCTGTGTGGGTGCCTCAGCCGAAACACCCATCTCCACATCTCTGACCCGGGGGTTGCCCTTGTTGCTGGGTCGGCTGTACTGGAACAGCAGGACTATGGCCCCGATGACGGGAAGGCAGGTGAGGCTGGCCATGATTCCCGTGTAGACTCCATTCAGGGTGAAGGAGAACGGTCCCAGGCTGACGGCCTGCACAACCTGGGTTTTTATTTCGTCCCTTAGCCACATGGCGCTGGACACCATGGACATGAGGAGGAGACTCAGGCAGCAGCCGAGCCTCTGGCTGCGGGTGAACATGCTATCTGTAAAGGAAACATAGCAGGGACATTTTTCATCAGAACAAGTCGGTTTTGTGATAAAGAATAAAACCAAAGCAACACACTCGATACACTTGATTTAACATTGAAAACAAGAGGTATTCATGCATTTAAAATACAGTTAAGCCTGATGTAAACAATAATAAATATATCAAAAATTACTATAATCAGGGAAATTTCAGACATATCTTAAATCTTGTAATATGATTCCCCAGTTCAGTAAGCAAAATGTTACCTTCAGGCATGATAGCGAGGGACAGGAAGAGGTGCTCCTCTGCCAGATTGCTCCGCAGACTTGCCGGGAACAGGAACCCGATGGATCGCAGGTCCTCCTCAGAGGCGACAGGAAAGGTCTTCACCACCTGCCCGTCCCCGCGGTCGGCTGCCAGCCACTCACCGCAGAAGAAATAGGACCTGCAGTTCCAACAAAAGGGAAATAAATCTCACTATGTTAGCCGTACTAGGCTTTGAAACAAAGAAAAGAACCACACCTTATGTGTTGCCTAACGCAAGCAATTGGACGTTGAATTATTGGGCAAGGACCTGGATGAATCTAGACAGCCAAGGAAAGTTGGACTGAACTCACAGTTTGCCTGTGGCTAGATCCTGCACTGCTGCTTTGTCCACGTGCCACGATGCACGGCTCCCCTCCCCACTGTTGTCGTGCATGAGCTGCAGCTGCTCCACGTTACCCAGCTGTTCTGCTGTGCTGAAGATCAGGGTCACCTGGCTGCCTGGGGTAAAAACCTAAAACAGCAACAAAAATTCCTCCTATTGGGACATGCCGTAAATGAATGTACTACAAGAAGTCTTCAGTGGATAAAACAGCAACAAAATTCCACAATAAATCTTCAGTGGGAAGTTGGGTAATGAAATGATCATAGGAGAAGCCAGTGCCAAATTTGACGTCCTAACCTTCTCTGCGATGTTGACCACTCTCACATCGGAGTTTGCTGCATCGCCGAATAGTTTGAAGGTAACGGTGGACTCTGTCCCAGCATGCCTAGCTGCACCTGTCCAGATGATCAGGCGGTACCGGTAGCCGTTCTGAAGGTCGTCCAACCTTACAGCGTGATGTAACTGTAACAATGTGTGAAGATATAGAACATGAATGTACATACTGACCCTGACTTCTCAAAGCTCATACTATATCATAGTCTTACTGAAGCTAAAGATAAGTCTATGCATACTAACAACATTGACTTATGAAAATCTTCCTTGTTAATGACACATTGCCCTTATCAGCAGAGCTACCCCTTTGTGATACTAGCATGTCTGCCACTGTCAAATTATATTGAATAAACATCAATACTGGAGAAAAATGGAAGAGAAATAGAAGTCAACAGAGTATAAAGATCTGGATAATTGATGATGTCTACTTACCTTCCTTTTCCCTACACGCTCAGTAACCTTTATCAGGGCTGATGTGAACGAGAACAGACAGAGCGCCACAATGATGGTTGAAAAGATGGCAACGTTGTCCACCAAACCGCTGAAATTCAACGCCCCAAAGTCTAGGGTGTTTGGCGGTGTGGCGAAGTCAGTTCCGAAGGCCGTCAGATGGTTGCAGTGGCAGATGGTACTGGTAATGGTGGACTGTTTGCTTATCTGTGGAAAGCGGAGTTAAGTTGCTGCAATCTCATGTTGCTGGTTCAAACAATGATCATTTGGGAAAACACTGAGCGATGTGGTAAATTCTGCTATAATAGTCAATAGGCTTTAAATTTGCTATCAATATCAAAGCTGTCCATTCACATGATCCAGCTGATTATAAGCATATCCTAACATTGAACAGAAATCCCGCACCTGGTCCAGTAAACTTTACATGTCATGTTTACATAGTGCAGACTATAAACAATGATGAATGCATCTGTTTTCTTTATCAAATTTCACCAACATGAGGATGTTATTTTCTGGAGGGTATGTGCTGAAGTGTTGTAATGATTGTAAGTACTCGTCGTATCCATTTTTTGATTATACTGCTGCTGGGATCCCTGAAGTAAAAGTTTCATAAAATCTTTTAAACCTGCATGTGTACATACCGCACAGCCGTCAGTCCTCCAGTCTTCCTGGGTCTCGCTCCAGTAGACGCAGCTCAGACGGGCCCACTGGATCTGGTAGGAGTAGACGTCATCGGTGTGTAACTCCTTCTCGTCAGCCCTCTTCTCAATTTCACACTCGGTCACTGGTCCTAAAAAAAAGGATATTATAACAGACCTGAGAAGGGTACAGATACTCGGATATCACCAGTTTTCAATGCGTCAACATCACACACACGTGTCATGTTTTTCTTATGACGATTCAATGGTTATACTTAAACAAATAAACAAATAAACAAACAAACAAACAAACAAACATCACATCATTATAAGGTCACCGACTTTAAAATACTGGGCACATTTTCTTTGAATTATATTCCCAAAATGACAGACTGATGCAGAAAGATACAATCAATCAAAAATCTCTAAAGACATTGGTTAGGAAGGTAAAAAGGTTGGCCTTCCAATACCGCGCCCTTGCGGCCTCGGTATTGTGACTGCTCGTTGCTTGTTGATAGATGAGTTACTAAACTCGGCTGTATTGCCAAATTGTCCTCGTCTGTCTGAGAGCAAATATCTAAAACAATACATACTAAATAACAGATATCACAAAATGTAGTTTAGATATGACAAACAGTGATCCCAGCTCATCTGTCAAGCACTTCAGTGCTAGCCTTGTGACATTAAACAATCAACCAGCATGAAAATTACTCACCAAGTACTTGGACTTTGATGTGGTAATCTACAGGCTCATGCTCTCCCGGGATGAAAATTGTTGCCGCTGTCTTCTCTGTGTCTTTATCGCCACTCAGAGTTTTCAAGGCACACTGCTCGGGTAGAACGTACGTCTCCGTGGACACGTTGTAGTTCTGGTCGTCAGGGCGGCCGCCGTACCTGCCAGACACGCCGTACACCACGCTTGTGTTCAGCGGGGTGATTGTGACCAGGAATCCTTCTGCGGTGCTGTTGAGCTTTAGCAAATGGTAGCTTGAACTTTTGTTTCCTGGAGCAGGGAAGGTGACGATTGTTGTGGCTAAATTATTTCCGGGGCCCCCCGGAATGGTGATATTGAAGTCTTCAGTCAGGTTGTTGAAGGCCACAGGGATGTCGTTCTGCAGGAGTGACAGTTCCATGACAGACGAACGTACCTGGTGCTCCCCGCGCCCCCAGGTGAAGGGGTTCCATTGAAACTGCGTCAACTGAAAAAAAAAACTCTTATGTCGCTACTGCTCATTAACTGTTTCAATCGTGCCCACTATACTCTGTCATTTGCCAATTCTGCTACTATCAGTTTTACATGAAAAGTACTGTACACATTGACAATCATTACTGTTAATCATAAATCTAGTGACAAAAATGATAGTTGACAAAAGCAATTTGAAACAACGATCAGAATTCAACATTGATATTTTCTTTTTGACGTTATCGGTGAAAAAAGAGGAAAGGCATTGATAGCCAGGACGTGTTACGTACCTTAATAGCGACGCTGTGCGGTGTATAGTCGCCAAAGAGTGCTGCTCTAGACGGAACATGGAAGCTCCCATTCCCGGTCTGCACCACCTGGCCTCCAAACTGGTCACCCCAGACCCTCTGCGCACGGAGAGCAACCCCTACCCTCTCGATGGTGACTGCTGGGGCTCCTGGCCTCATGGCGCCGATAATGGCGTCGAACAGACCATCCAAGATCTGGCGGCTTTCCTGGACGTTTTTTTGTCTCTGCAAGGAACCGTTGGGACACCATGATGAAAGAGTTACTCTCGCCCAGATGGACTGGGTCTTTCCTCGATCAACATAAGACAATGTACACCCAGTGTGTACTAGACGCCACAGCTAATGACATGTTTTAATCTAAAGAGAATAGTCGCTTGATAAGCAGCGAAAATCGTTTAGGAATTTGAACAAATCAAAACATTTTTATAAAACAAGGTATGTCCAATAACAATAGGCTTACCCAGTACTTAGAGAGCTCAAACCTACTTGTGGACGAACAGAACGGGTTCCGTAGGGCCAGAGCGTGTATAGATCATATCTTTACAGTATGTACGGTGAGCAGGGCCCGAATGGAGCAGGGGAAGGCTACCTTTGCCTGTTTCATTGATTTCCAGAAGGCTTTTGACTGGATAAACAGAGACCTTTTAGCCTATAGACTAATACAGAACGGTATTGATGGGAAATTTTATAAAGCTATAACGACTCTCTATAAGAACCCAGTAGCATGTGTAGAAGTGAATGAGTACCAGACTAAATGGTTTCCCACCCCCTATGGAGTTAAACAAGGGGATGTTCTGTCACCAACCTTATTTGCTATGTATGTCAATGATCTTGCTCAAAAAGTTAAAGAATCGGGGCTGGGTGTCAGACTTGATGATATGACTTTAAGCTTGTTGTTGTATGCAGATGACATCATTATTTTAGCAGAAAATGAAAATGATTTGCAAGAAATGTTAAACATTGTTGCTGAATGGTGCTCTAAGTGGAGACTGATGATAAACCAAGGAAAAACACAAATCATGCACTTTAGGAAAAAGGGAGCAAGAAGGACTTCTTACGAATTCTATTTTGGAGAGACAAAGATTGATCTTGTGAGTTCATACAAGTATTTAGGCCTCCACTTAGACGAGCACATGTCCTTTACCTCAGCTGCGAGTGTTCTCGCTGACTCTGCGGGAAGAGCCCTAGGGGGCATTCTCGGTAAAGTTAAAGCTCTGAGAGAACTTGGTTACCACGCATATACACAACTCTACGAGTCGTGTGTTTGCCCTATTCTTGACTATGCCGCAGGTGTCTGGGGATGTAAGAAATACGATAAGTGTTCTGTGGTCCAGAATAGGGCAATACGGTGTTTCCTAGGTGTACACAAATTTGCACCCATCCTTGCCATAACAGGAGACATGGGTTGGATGCCATGCGAAATAAGAGGGAAAGGAGCAGTAATCTCCTTGTGGAATAGACTTATCAATATGTCTAATGACAGACTTACCAAAAAAGTCTTTATGTGGGATTTGCAAAACCATGGCCCTTGGAGCAAGGATGTACAGAGAATATTTGTTAGTGTTGAACAGGAACACATTTTCCTAAACAACCTAAGGGCTAATACAAAGCAAATAAAAGAGAAATTGTTTGATATGTACCAAGAAGATTGGGCTTCTGACATATGGTTAAAGCCCAAACTGAGAACCTATAGATTATTTAAGGATGCTTACTGTACTGAACATTATGTTACAATGAACCTGTCTAAAAGCAAAAGATCCCTTTGTGCGCAATTCCGAGCAGGGATATTACCACTGTATATTGAAACCGGGCGGTATCAAGCAATACCTGAAGAAAATAGAATTTGCACAATGTGTAGCCTGGGTGAGGTAGAAAGCGAGACACATTTTCTCTTCTACTGCCCTTTTTACGACGACTTACGAGAAAGTATCTTTTGTAAAATGTTTGACAAATGTCCAAAGGTCATATGGGAAAGGGATGAATTCAGAATGAAATGGTTGTTTGCAGAGGGGGTCTCCGAAATTTCTAACTTTATACGCAAAGCTTGGAACAAAAGGAAAAGACAATTATACACATGAATACACAACCTGTCCACTTATGTACAACTATTAGTGTACTATTACATTTTCCTTATTTTCTGTATAAACTCTGCTCTGTTTAGCTCTGCGAAACCCTTGTTTGATGTCCTGATCTATGCCTTATTTATGCCTATATATTATGATTTGATACCTGGTCTGTTATTCAATTTATATACTGGTTACCGATTTTATTTCAGTCTACTACTACGTTTTTCCTTATGCTCTGTATCAACTCAGTTCTGTTTAGATTTATGAAACCTTTGTTTGGTGGTTTTGATTTATGGGATTATGATTTGATATCTGGTCTGTTATCCGATTTGTTTAATAGCAACCGATTATGTTCTTGACGCTCTTCTTATTATAATATCCTATGTTCAATTATGATTTATATTATGTGTGTCTTATAAGCCCACGTGGGCTGGGCGTTCAAACGCATGACACGTTAATAAAATTCATTCATTCATTCATTCATTCATTCATTCATTCATGTATGTCCAAATAAAGCACAGTTGGGGTATGCAACGGTTGTGATCATCTCGTCTAAAATCATGTAAGTCTCTGTTGGGCTACATGTGTCTACGTCAAGGTAATAACCGTCTTTGGTGTACATTTTCATATCACTTGAAAGGATTTGTTGTTTATCATCCATTGCACGAAATCAAACAAAGAAGAGCGGCTTACAAAGTGTGATTTGAGTCATGGAAAAGAAAGTCTAACAAAAACTCATCAAACTTAAGATACTATGTAGAAAAAAAGCATTAACATAGAACAAATAAAGTGTTATTATAGTAATGATTTTTGTTACCTTGGTTTGTTTCTCCTGCTCTTTTTCTTCCGCCTTTTCAAGGCGCTCCTTTGGAGAGAGACTCTGGTCTTCCTCGAGATCAGATGTAAGATTCCCATCATCCTCATGAACATCTCTCTCTGGTTCCTCAAGCATGGAACCAACAGACTCCACAAGAGCTGCAGTAGAAGCAAATGTTAGCATTTAGTGATGAATGATTGATATCATCTGCAGACCACACAGATTAAGATTGAACAATTGCTGCACATTCCAATTTTACATCAAACATGTTTACACAATCGCTAAGGGACAATCTCTGACACTTATTCAATACAGATAATTACGAGCTTCATAAATTATTACAGATGACAAATTCAATATTAATCTATATTTTCGTTCTCATCCTTAAGTATAAGTTTGTTTCATTTGATCTTATATGAACATCACTTTTTTTACGTTGCTCGTGTCAATGTTTATGTTTCATGTCAGGAAACATTGAAAACACCTTTCAGACATCTTCTGGATAAATAAATAAACTTAAGAAAGTACATTACAAGAAGCATATTGTGACTAATGAGCATGCCATTGTACTTACATCCTCCCACCGACTGGACAGTGGCCGGGTCAGACATGTCCAGTTTGTCCAGTTTGCTGGTGATGGACTTCAGAACACCCAGGGCCATGTCCTATAGGAAAGCATGCGTGGTAATTGTTAGATACTAAGGCTTTTTTTACATAAAATTTGAAAGCAACACTTTTGTTGCTCGACCAGCATCTAGACAGAATATATGCAAACATGCTTGGCAGATTTCTTCTAATGAAAAACTGAATCAAATGTATTTGTGATGGAAAATAAGTTGATAACAAACATTTTATCACAAAAGACAATTTGATAGTACATGAAACGTGAAATTTTGAATGTTCAAAACATTCAAACAGCCGAACGTGATTATCAATGATCGATGTGTCCACCCTTCCATGCTGCAGATGCTAACATTGAAAAATAATGCTTAAGCACTGTAGTACAATAAAGCCAATGCGTAATATGATAGGCACAATATAGACAGGCCAGACTCAGAGAAAGAGCATTCAATTTGCAGTTGCAGAGTAGTTATGGTCGTAGGCGAGGAGTCATAGTTGTAGGTGAGTTGTAGGTGTAGATGGGGAGATGAGGAGTCAAAAGATTATTGTCTTCTGCACAGTTGCAAGACATGGGTAGCCATTTCACAGTTGCACATGAGGAGTCAAACAGTTCAGCCTATCGTTGACTTTTACCTTATCCTCCTGTGTAATTCCCGGACATGACTTAATGACAAGCGATGATAACTCAGAGATCATTTGCACTTGTTCCGGCGTCTGGGTCCGACCAGTTTCAGACGCCAAGGCTTTAATTGCCTTCCTGCACATCTACATGTACAACAATATGGATAACTAGATTGAACACATTCCTGTCCTTATCCTGTTACACACATCATAGTTCATCGTTCTCAGGAGAAAGAAACATATGTCCAGAATGTTCCCCAATGTTTTAAATTTACAGACTAACATAAATTGCTTACCTGTGCCCTTTCCTCAGTAGCTGATGTTGGCTGCTCCGACGCAACAGCATCTCCAGGGACATCTGCATTCTTCTCATTAATGAACAACAAATTTTCATGATAAAGTAGCTCGTTAAAAACAAAATTGCATTAAGGCAAAAGCTTATTGTAATTGATGAATCCTATTTACACTGCTCGGAATTTTCAGTTGACTCTAAATTGTCCACTCAGCAGTATTCTGTTTACACAACTGAAACTCTTCTTCATGCCACAGATTTTCCACCCGCACCAAAATGCAACTTTTTCAAAGACTATCCCTCCTGGGCCATCATGGTACTGGGCTGATGTGGGCAGGTTTACCCGCAGCACCATAAGCATAATATACTCTTCATAGATTTCAGGAAATGATAGTTCACCTTTATCCGAGGGGTAAACTGTATCCGTTGTTGTTAACATCATGTTTAGGGATATCAGGTCAATGGACGGCGGGTTAAAACTGCAATATTTTGAATGTATTGCAGTTTGGAAGTACCGTTTGTCTGACTGATATCCCTTTAAAATACCTGTTTTAAAAGACAACAGATATAGGCGACCCTGCAGATAAAGCTTAACTAGCGTTAGATCTCTTGTTGAGAGAATAACAATCATCATAGCTGGTGTGTTACGCCTAATGGCGGTTATACCGGCTATATAGATACAGATACAGATATAATTGAGTGTGACCAACCTGAGCCAGCATCTTGAGTACATCCTGTGGGTTTGGGGAGACGGACGCTGCATAGATGCTGTCAAGGTCGTTACCAAGAGCCTATTGAATGGAAATAAAAAAAATCGAGGTCCCGTGTTTGAGGAGAGCCAAACCTGAAGCAGGTAAAAGAGCACGCCAAACTTATCGAGAAGAGTATGGGTCCTTCCTGGTGTACAGAAAGTACAGTGACCTTTGTATGGTCAAATATAAACTACAAAATAAGTGGATTCATGTGCGTGCAGTCTGTAACATCTATTATCATAATACCGGTACGTTTACGACGATTTCTCTAGCCATACTGATTTGACAAATTGTCAACGCATCATTTTCTCCAGTTACATGTTGCTGTTATAGGTTACCCTTGCCACTTCTTCTGTGTAACTTTTCTGCCACTCTTGTCCTGCTAAAAGCGTAATATTGTAATTGTAACACGCCGCGGAATTACACGGCGAACGGGCGCGTGGTTGGGAGGGGGTAAAAAATACCGGTAGGAAGAAACACGGCACAATTAACTGCCGCTATGTACATTTATACATCCTCTGATGTTCCTGGACCTTTTCTGTCAGTAAATGCATAAAACATAAACCTGCATGAGCATACAGAATGTCATGAGAAAACGGACGTACATGTATACTGTCAAGAATTTTCGTTTAACTTCTGTCCGTCACAACCGCTATGACGTAACACTTCACTGCTAGCGTAGATATAAAAATGGCGGGAAAATGGCTGCGTACGTTCAATTTTCCCCATTCAGTCGTAGATCCGGGCTATTATGCAACGGTTCTTCACACTTTTACATGAGTTGTAGGTCACCAACAGAAATTCAAGATTGTTGTTGAATCATGTTCGTCTTGTGCCGTGAGCATGTGTAATTATGATCTATAAATTTGGCAATGAATGTGACAGTGTGTTCGTCCCACGACGAGCTGCCTACCCCGAAAAAGATACTGAAAACTTTTGGCCTTGTTGTCTTCGAATGCATTGTTATCGATGCTTTGTAAATGATGTATTGGACACCTAGATGTCTGAAGTGTGCACAGCTCAGAAATAACTATTGTTGCATGTGTAGATCTCTTTAAGTTCCAGTATTTTTAATCTACCGGTATAAGTCTTACTACCGGTATTATGCCAATGCATGTTACTCTTCAACACAAACCTGGTCTGTTAAGCAATAAGGTGGTTTACTGGGTATAAAATGCAAACAAACAAACAAGCAAACAGACTGCATACCTGGTCTGGTGTCTCCTTGGTACCCACTGGTGGTCTGCTGCTGGTCTCCTTGGTTTCTGCACAAAATAGAAAAAATGTCATTTAATCACTGAACGACTTTTTCCTTTGAAATTTGCAGATGGCACTAAGCATGGATATCTTAGATTTAAAAAAACTAGAGAGTGCGATTCATGAGTAGATCTTACTGTTGATGGAAAAGTTTCAAATTCTTCATCAAATATAATGATCTCTGGAAATAAGATCATTGTTAAGGACCATGTTCAGATCAACACCAGTGAGTAGTAATTACCAAACATACTGTTCTATTGTACTAGATACATTGGCACACTGGGTACATGGGTAACACTTGTCTATATACATTGGTACACAGTGGATACATTGGCATGCTGGATACATAATTTGTTATACAAGATACTTTGGTAGATTTGATAGACTGCCAGGGATACATCGATATACTGAATGCATCGATACCTCGTTACCTACATGTAGATACAAGGTACACTGGATACATTTGGACACCAGATACATTGGGGCACTGGTTTGTAAAACATTGGTTGAATAACAGCAATTCATATTGTATATTACAGCTGCATCATATTGCATAACCTTGCGAAAAGTGGCCAGGGTGCTCAGTGGTGGTTTTAGTGACGTCATAGCTAACAGATGAGGACCCTCTGTCGTCATCAAAGCCAAGTCGTACGGTTGGAGTGGATGGTCTGCCGGACACGACTGTGGCAGCTGTACAGAAAAAATGACGAAAGCATTTGTCAATGTCTAGATTATATTTTTTCTAAGGTTTAATGAGGTAATTACGATACATACACCACAGTTCTACATTAATCTCAGGGAAAAAATGTTGATATCGTTACTCTACATGCAGGTTTCTAGAGTCCCTTTTTATAGGGCTTTCTATTATATGCTGTTTTCTTTATTTTGTGATCTTTTTGTCTTCTGAAAGACGAAAAGGAAACATCACAAAACAGAAGGCCTGATAAAAACACCTAAAAGACATAAGGAAACCGCCAGAGCCGAACTTCTGCTTGCGGGACTAAATATTGTTGCATATAAAGCAAAAGCCATAGACTCGACAAGTTTGATAAAACAGTGTCCATTGTTTAGTGATGTAATGTTTATTCTTTAAGTGCCTCAGCGTTAAACACATGACCATATACCTCCGTCCCGCTCGTCTTCCCACCAAGTTGACGTCACTGGTCCCGTGGAAACCTTGGTGGAAAGGAGGCTTGTCCTCTGGCCTGTCTGCTCTGTGGTATCAGCAGGGGCAGGCGTTGTGCTGGGTACAGCAGCTGGCAGAGAAAAGGCTTGTTGAAATATTTAACTTCAACCAATTTACAAAAATATGATAGAACTGTTAAATAACACCACAAGAAGACTGTAAAAGTTACTGTATTTGACAACGTACGCAATTCTGTTCAGTATGAGGTTGCAGCCTGTAACCAGCATGCCCGAATGATGATGAAGATTTGTCCACTTTTAATTACATAATTTACCATTATACATACATAATTATACATATCTCTCTCTCTATTATATATGATTATGTAAATATAATCCTTCTAGATAATTCTACATGATATTTTGTCTGTGTTTTCTGTCTTTCATACATTTTGTATTTACTAAAACTGAAATTGTGCCAACCTAAGTATACGATTTCTTTTATTACATATAACAGTGTATCTTAGGCCATGTTGATTTGATGATATGGATGACATCCTCTGGGAACCCCAAAACTGAAGGGAGCGTGTGAATAAAAAAAAAACAAGTTTGAAAAAAGTTGTGGATGTTACTTGAAACGGCTGACCCTGTCCATATCCAGTTTCTTTAGCAGCTACTAATTGGAATTTGGTTGATTAACACAAGTGCAAAAAAATCTCCCCCACAGGCGCAAATTGCTCCCTATGAAAATGTACTATAATTTTCTTTGTATAATCCTTGAATAAATCGTATCGCTTTTAAATCACCACAGCCATGTAAGCTGATTATAAGCAATCACTGGTTCCAAATTGAATACTCTTGTATTCAGAGACTACGTCTGGCTTTATCCACTAGTATACAACAAGTAAATTCCCCTACCCGTTGTCGCCTCTGTCACTGCTGCCTCGCTCTGTGACCTCCAACCGCCTGATGAGAACAGGGCTGTCACTCTGATGACATAAGCAGTCCCCGGTGACAGGCCAACCACCAGAAACGATGCCTCGCCTGTGCTCTGATTGACAGCTGTCATCATGTCTAGCCCAGACACCACGACACGGTATCCCTCAAGGTCAAGGTCAGGATCAGGGGATGGAGACCACGTGACCTTGAACCCTTCATCCGTGATGTCAGTTACGGCGAGGTCCACTGGCGGATCCACAGCTGCAAGAAAAAGAATTGAAATAAATAATGTTGCAAAATGTCTACAAAGTAGGGGCTTGTTGGCGTAATGGCAAGGGAGTTTGGTCCAGAGCCCATTGGTCCTGGGTACGAGTTACCTGACATGCCACTGTGCCATAGACACAGTGGATAACAACCCTCGCCCCCCGCGGCCTCAAAAAAGCTTCCTACCTATAGGACCTATACCTATAGGACCTACCTTTGCCTTCAGTCAGAGCACCGCAAATAATTATCGTGAAGTTTTAACTCAATGATTTAGATGTTTTTTGTGACCATATCCTAGCATTGCAAAGGATGATTGGTATACTAAAAAATGCTGATTGTCCTAAGCGGTGCTATGATATAGCTAAAGAAAAGACCTGTAAGTATCCAGTTTGTATGTAACTTCACGGAGATTAGGAATACAGATAGAGAATTTGTGAAACAGAGGAACAATGATATCGTCACACACGATACCTTTATCACAAAGCTGTGTTTTCCATCCGTCCTGACACCCAGCCGAGCAGACACCTGACATCGGATCACAGTCTTCCCCGCCCAGGCAGTGGCCGCACACTGAGAAACATAGAACACAGCATCAACATAATAGCCGACGGTGCAATGTTCTTTTAACTAGATTTTCATTTCAAATGTTGCAGCTTGTTATTGCATCACTATAACTTCATTTAAAACATTTAGTGAAACAAAATTATTACAGATATCGATCGAATTTATCTCACTGAATATATTTTTCCACTGTTTGTGACTGACAAGAGAGATACTATTACTGAATTCACATGACCCAGAGGCAGGGCCGTTAACCACTGTATCTGTATCTGTATTCATATAGCCGGTATAACCGCCCTTCGGCTAACACACCAGCTTCTGTATCTGTATTTATATAGCCGGTATAACCTCCCTTCGGCGTAACACACCATCTTCTGTATAAGTGTCTGTATAGCCGGTATAACCGCCCTTCGGCGTAACACACCAGCTTCGCAGGCACGCGGCAGCAGCTGGTTATATTACACTGAACGACCAGTCACACCTAACTTTTGCACTTCTATTTGCAAGCGTTCTTTAAGGCTATCTAAAGAAGATACCCCTACTGTGCTTGGTGGATTTTTGAACACATCAAATACGTTCAAGAACTATCTATACTGTCAACTGACTGGGAAAACAAACTTTAAGGTAAACTGGTAAAGAAATACGTTCAAATTCAGGAAAATCTCGTAATTCGCTGCTGCTCACCAACGCGCCTGCCCAATTAACCAATTATCTGTCTTTATTCACTGGACAACGCACGTTATACTTAAGGAGAAATATCTAAACCATCTAATTACGTTACCTGTGCATGTTTTGCCATTCCCCGTAAACCCCTCCAGACAGACACAGTGGTACGTCCCAGGTTGGTTCGCGCAGTAGGCGTTTTCAGAACACGAGTGCTCACCGGAACATTCGTCCACATCTTTGGATGGAAAAGGCAGACATATCATTGTCTTTCCTAGTCAGTATCCTAAATGGCTTTTCATTTTTAAAACTTTGCGAGTAAGATCAAATATCCTGCATATCATCCTATTGTTTTTCGTAATGCTACATATCTTGGGGGTCACTTGACAGGTACCTAGCTGATACATTTGTATTTGTGACCAAATACATATATTATTCTATATTTTTTATTTATTCATCATCACAATTAACATCCCCATGATCGATGGGACTGATGGATTTATTCTAAAAAATCTGAAATTATAATATCTGAGTCAGTTATACTCGAACATCACGTTTCATGCTTAATACTGGAGAAGTGTGCAAACTGTGCAGAAATATGATTCCATCCTGTGTGTTTTCTTTTCAACCACATAAATAAAGCTTGAAGACATCAGATATGAATGTTGTTTAGGACATTGTCACCTTTACAGCCGCCTGCTCCCATCTGGAAGCCTGGGAAACACTTGCAGTCAAAGGTTCCATTCAAGTTGATACAGTCAGCATCAGGTCCACAGATTCCGGGGCTCGCTTCACACTCGTTTACATCTGGGTTAACGGTTAAATCAAAACACTTCTACACAAGTTGCAATGTTTCTACTGTTCCATCTTCCAATTATTGGTATCATCATTTCCGGTCCATCCTGCCACTGTGTACTTTTTCCCCTGTGTATCACTTTTCCATTGATCTGTACTCTCATATACATCCTCATTATGATCCAATCACAACTGTTTGATTATCGTTAGATATTATCTCACAAATGCTGCATGTACATTTAGGCTGTCCATTACTCATGTGACCTGTCCAAGGGCCTAACCAAATAGTTACTTACACTACTTGATTCATATGATATTATCCTATTTCAAAATCTGCAACGCCATATTAACAACTTCATGGGGACGGTATAACAAGAATGATGCAATATGGTCGTCAAGGTTGATTTTGCAAAACGAAAATATGTGATGGCAGAAAAAGACAATCTGGCCACCCAAGCTGGAACCACACATTAAATCAACCTATAAGCGCATGACAACATTAAATATGTAAAACCTGAACATCCTCCACTAGCGAGACCATCTCCTGTATATCCAGTGTTGCAGGTACAAGTTGCGTCTAGGGCAGGGGCAGGGTTATCCGTACAGGTGGCCTGGGCGTCACACGGATTGGCCAGACAGGCATCCACGTCTGAATAGCAACACCAAACAGTAATAGATATTAGTATCTTTCAGAAAATGTGGAAGGTGTATATTGGTTTATATGTGCACAGGGTTGTAGCCAGCCTGAAATCATTTTTTTGAACCTTGATTTTGAATGGGAATCCTATCGAGCACCGAAGGCATGGCGTGACGTTGCGCGACATTTCTAGGGGGTCTGGGTCCCAGAAAATTTTTAGATCAGGACCCTTTGAAACACTATTTCCTGCATTTTGAGGTGCAAATTTTGCTCGTAGACTAAGCTGTTCAATGGCGTCTGTTTTGGTGAAGAAGAACACATGGGTTTCAGTTTTTTTATATCTTTACATATCAATTTTTGTCTGTCCCAGGGGACGGAATGGGGGAAACTTTTTTCAGTCCCCAGCTGCAAAATACCTTCAAAGGACTGAAGGACAGGTGCTGGCTACAACCCTGTATGTGCATATGATAAACAAACAAAATACCTGCACATCCGGTTCCGTTAACAAGACCGTCTCCTGTATATCCAGTGTTGCAGGTACAAGTTGCATTGAGAGCGGGGGCAGGGTTATCCGTACAGGTGGCCTGGGCGTCACACGGATTGGCCAGACAGGCATCCACGTCTGAATAGCAACACCAAACAGTAATAGATATTAGTATCTTTCAGAAAATGTGGAAGGTGCATATTGGTTTATATGTGCATATCATTACCAAACTAGAGTTCCGCGAACACATACCTTTGCCAAATGAATCAGATTTGTTATGTAGAATGATGTCTGTAGACATAGATGTGTCACTCATTACAATTTTTTTATATGTTATTTGATAAAGTCAGACAAACTTTTATCAACTAGAGTTCGTTGACCTCATACTTCCATGAAATATCAAGAGCTTTTGCAAATGTTATCCGTCGTTCCTTTCTAAAGTTATTGAATGAATGTTCGCTACAGTACCTAAGCAAGTTGCTTGCAGGCCCATTTTCGAACTTGACCTTCGTTTTCCTGGCCCCTACCCACCTACCAAAATCATCAGCAACCATCCAAAGTTATCCTTTTTACTCACACAGCGACAGACAGACAGGCAAACACGTTCAAAACATAACATTCTGCCATCCTGGTGAAGGTAAGAAAATACCTGTACATCCGGTTCCATTAACAAGACCATCTCCTGCATATCCAGTGTTGCAGGTACAAGTTGCATTGAGAGCAGGGGCAGGGTTATCGGTACAGATGGCCTGGGCGTCACACGGATTGGCTAGGCAAGCATCGATGTCTGAATAGCAACACCAAACAGTATTTAATATTGCTATCATTCAGAAAATGTGGAAGGTGTATATTGGTTTATATGTGCATATGATAAACGAACAAAATACCTGCACATCCGGTTCCACTAGCAAGACCATCTCCTGTATATCCAGTGTTGCAGGTACAAGTTGCATCTAGGGCAGGGGCGGGGTTATCCAGACAGGTGGCCTGAGCGTCACACGGATTGGCCAGACAGGCATCGATGTCTGAATAGAAACACCAAACAGTATTTAGATGTCGGTATCATTTCTAAAATGTACAAGATGTATATAAAAATGTTATTACCATTACCAAACTAGAGTTCCGCGAACACATACCTTTGCCAAATGAACCAGGTTTGTTAATGTAGAATGATGTCCGTGTCCTAGCACAGGGCCTCCTCACTGGGCTGTAGTGCGGTTTTGAGGTCAAGGGTCAATTTTCCAGTTTCCCGGAAGTTTGTGCCATTAGATTCATGGCAAAATGTGCTTTTTTTTATAGTTGAGATGGCGGGCTTTCATATGAGGGTATGTTTGTGTGCCAGTAACGTCAGAAAGTTGAGTTATTAACAGTAACTGTTGCTTTCTCCTCTTTTTTTGTATACTAATAATGTTAAGAGGCTGTATATTGAATCACTGGCAGATACCCTGAAGTGATCCAGGTATCACCCTGCCCTCCCCCTTTTTAGCTATTTTGGGGCTGAATACACTTCCATATGTATGAAATATGATCCCAGGGGACATGCCATGCTGACTTTGTTGACAATTTCCTATATTTTAGCTGATTTTGGTTGACTGGTGTGCTAATGGGCACTGCTTACAATGGAAATTGCCATTGGTGAAAAATGACTTGAGAGGGAGGATGGACTCTAGAGTCTATCACTCTTCCATTTGACCTGTATTCTATTCATAATTTGGCAATTGCGAAAGTAAATTATGAATAGTCCAGACGAGTTCGGTTGGACGTGAACCCCGTTATTTGGCAACATCCCAGGGGAGGAGCCGCGAAAGCGGTCCAGCTCATGGATACAGGAGGTGTGTTACTAAGCCCCATTATCTTGTGTTTTGGTAACTTTTTTGTGATGTTAGCATGATGTAAGCATGAGGCAGGTGTCATGACAGCATACCAGAGTCTGTCAGTGTCATTTTCAGAAAAAAAGATGAAGAAAGTGGTGTGTGCATTGCGTGAAATTGGCTTTGACCTACTTTTATTAAGTGCCCAGCACACACCTTCTGAATGTACCTACAAAGCCTATGAAACAACACCTCATGACCAAATTTCAGGTCCCTGTCACTGTGTAGGCAGTCTCTGTGTGTCAGAGTGACTAGCTTTTGGCATTTCTTGGCGTACATCATGCCAGGTTTCTTGAAAACAGCTCTTGGTGTATATGCCCTGCCCCCCCCTCCCCCCGTGTACACTATTTCACATGCAGTAGATATCTGGCGGTTTCTAGCGAGGACCAATCAGATGGCTGCTAGCAGGTCACTGACCGCAGTCGACAATCAGCCAATGGCAGCCCAGTTACGGGCTAATCGCACCCCTTGTAGCGCCCCTAGTTTCATGTAAATGTCCTAAACTCAACCCAAGCACATTTGAGTTGCTATTTTGAGTTTCTTCTGTATGTCTAGATAGATCAGCTTGAAAATACTCAACTTTGAAAGTTTGATGATCAAAACGCCTCGGGACTGTAGAAATGAAGTTTTACACTTTCAATGGTGCTACGCTCGCGCTAATGGAGCGGTCGCTACGTGAAGGAACAGATCCCGACGAAGGTGAAATTTGTCGAGTTGACCCAACATTTCCCAACAAGATCAAGTTCTCCAGGAAGGGCCGCGTACTAAAATGGAGGGACATCGAATCTAAACTTGTCCTGGATGAGGATTTTATGGCGCATTGTGACGCCCCAAATTACAGACAATCAGCGAGAGAAGACATCGAACGCATTTTCCAGGACAGTCACCTAACAGCGCATCCCGAGTCTTTGGTTCACCGGTCATGGCGGGAGACATACAAATCGGTAATAACAAGCAAAAAAACATATTTGTCAACGATCCTGTAAAAAAATCATGACTAGTCATTATACAAAAATCTTTGCTAAGCGCCAATAACACCTTTATAATTGTCACTGTCCAAACATAAACTATAAACGTTACATTTTTAAGTTACATCAAGGAGATTAAAAAAACACATCCTTGGTTACATATAGCATGGCCGAAGACCTTGATACAACGTACTCAGTTTAGAACTGAGTGAAACATGTTGCATATACTACACAAAGTTACACCGCGATATGTTTTGCTGCATATGCTTCGTCATGTCAAGGAGGTTCTATCTTCGAAAATAAGATCCGTTCTGTTACATATAATACAGTCAGCGTAAATCACGCACCATATAATCGGTCATTCTGCTTCATTTTGTTTATTTCATTTGTTAATCTTCTTGTAATTATGCAATAGTAGCTGACAACACACTTGTAACTTTGACAAAGACGTTCACATGTTTGAAAGGTTCTATGTGATGCAAAACCACTTCCAGAATTTGAATACGTCCGTCACCTAGCTATGTAAACACGATAATTTATTCATGCTGTAGAAGAACCACAAACATCCCAGGCAACCACAGTCGGTAACGACGATATTGAGTTTTGGGATAATGTGACATTATCCATCGTTGTTATTTTGTAAAACATAAAATAAAAACATCACGTAGTTCTACTGTACTTCTACAAGTCACAACTTGAATCTTGTAACCGTAGTAGGTAAAAAGATCTCTGAATCTGATGACCCGTGCGCAACGGCTGTAGTAAATTGTCAAATATGACGTTATGTACTCAAGTCGTATTGTTTTTTTTTCAGTCCTTTCTTCTATTCTATATTACCGGCATTGAAAGGGACCAGCTCACAAAATACATGCTGTAAACTAAAGGAACCCCTACAAAGATTTCCTTTGTAATGTATTGACGGTATTTAACAGCCAGTAATCGACGGACAATAGGCGTGAAATATTCCTCCCTCAGCCCCTCGCGTGCCACCAGTTTAGTGTTAATTAGTTACTCTGCATTTGAACGAGCGGACTTCATGGGCGTTGCCCTCGCTAGAAATCTACTGAATGGGAATCAGAGCTAGGCCCCCCCCCCCCTTCAGACTCTGATGGCAGCCATGATAACACAGTGTAATAAAAAGTGAGTCCCAGGGGAGTATAAATCATTGAAATTCTTTGAAGACCTTGTTTTGGCTGTTTACGGAACAGACAACTAACAAACAGAACATGTTTGATTGTTAGACAAACACAGCTCTGATTGTTAAACAATGGTTTCTTGAAATTAGTTTACATAACAGCATGGGGATTATGGAAAAGTTTAGAGCAACGGATCCTGAAATGTAATTTATACATACACATACATGTTAAGACGTGGACTGGCCTAATATAAGCAACAAACAGCTCATCAGAGGGGCAGAGGACAGAGCGAGATGGGCAAAGATCACTGCTACTGGATGTCGGGGAGCCCCTACGACCACTGTGGTTATGGGCCGTGAATGATACATGTTACCCCGTGAATCTCTTGTGATGTGTAATTTGAGAATCATGATGTGTAATGATAAACAGTAACTGTAATACATTACATACAGGCAGATGCATGTGGTAATTTGTATGCCAACCGACGCCAGTTTTATCCAACAACCAACTCCAGTCAACAACCATATTTCCTTGGTCCCTTGAGTGGTTGTTGAATACAAGAGTTTGACTGTAGTTGTAAACTCGAGGGACAAGCTTTCTGATAAGCAGTCTCGGCGCCCAGGGGTCATGGAACGTACAACTGAATCAAAACGGTTCGCTACGGCAGTCAGTCAGAAATATTGAAGTTAGATTTAGATCACTTTGGATTAGTATATTGACTTGAAACTGGGAATTCATAGACTATGGACCACTGTAAATAAAATCCCGGTAGTAAGTTTGAGATTTATGGAGATGACTTGTCCCGGTTTGATAATTGCTAAATCGTCAAACCCGGTGCGTTCTAGTTCTACCATGATTATGTCATGACTTCACGGGATATCGGGGCATTTGCATTGCGCCCTTGAAATCTATAATACGTCTTATACTTTCAGAAACGATAAGGTTTGCTCTTTCTTACGCAGGAGATTTTTTTATGGTTTAGTTACGCTGCGCTAGCCTATCAGAAACAGACCTGTGGCCTGAACCGAGAGAACACTCCCAAAACTGAAATGAATTAATAACTTCTATTGTACATATTTGTCATTTCCCATCCGACAAAAAAATACTTATCATTTGTTATATTATTATGGAATTAAGTTTTGGGTCTGTGTCTGTCTGTTTGTTTGTTTGTTTGTCTGTGTTTCCTTATTTTAGTAGTCAGCATAACATGGATGGATGACGATGATATTTGGTATGTAGGTAGGTGTTGGGAAGGCGAAGGTCAAGGTCAATTTTGGGCCCCCTGGTATGTGACCTTGGTACTGCAGCAAAAATTTAATTTTTTGTGTCTTTTGACCTGGACGTGCTATGTTTTTGATTTCATTGTGGCAGAAAGCTTGTGATGTAAGGAATAAGTGGTGTATGTTTGGGCCCTCTAGCAGCTTGCTCTGGAACTGCAGTACTATTTTTGTTAAAATCTTCCAAGGAGAACAAAGGAACAGTGGATTTCCATGTTATTTAGTATGACAAAGATATTCAGACTATATCATCAAGATATAAGGTCAAGGAACTCTTATTATGTAATGAAATGATCTTTACCCCCAGTCTGGCTTGGTACATCGTACCTGTCAGGAGTTGCACTTACCAGGAGGCGCCGTGGACAGGTAGATGCCGTATGGGTACTCCAGGCCATCCACCAGCACAGTCTTGGTCAGGTCGGACTTGGACAGCCTGGAGTGTGGAGCAAAACATATTATAATTCAATAATTGTATTTTTGTTAACAGTGGCAGTTAATGACGGTCCGCCTCAGTACGAGTGATGATGATGACTTTTTAACAGTGTACAAATAGGACCTCAAAACTATAGATATATAAGTCTTACACAAATGCTGAGTTGCTAACATATCCACATGTATTAGTACTAGTAGATACATATGCATTTCATAATCATATTTCATTTCAGTATTTCATTTCATGCATATATTAGTACATCAGCACACAGTAGTACTGGATAAGTGAATACAAGATGAATACAAAGTACATACATACATATCATGTAGATTGTGATGCATAATTTCACCAGATAATGAAATGTTCAAGTTTCGCAGAGGTGTTCGAAATAGAATAGAGGTCTATTTGTTCGATATGGCATTTTCGGGAACGATCCATTTCAGATTTTGTAGTAGAAATTGTTTTCAGTAGGTTACAAAAAAAAGGGAATTTCCTCACTTTCCGATTTTTCCCTGATAGGATGCTGATGATGAATCCCGCCAGTAAGCCGACCAGTAGACGAAGTCCTCATCAACCGCGATTCTCTGAACCTCCTTCCCGTCTTCATACAGCACTTGTCGGATATCGTTGCCCAGCAGGTCTGAGCTGTAGATGCCGTACCGCTGATCACGGTAGTACAGCCGATCCTCTAAATGAGATAAACAAATACAGTGATCAATACTTAGTAATTAGAGTTTTACATAGGAATACAGAGAAGACATGCACATAGTAATATCTTACACGGACTGGCACTGCAAAGATCAATGAACCGGTGATATAGTCATAATACCATGATTCTGGTAATATTAATTAAATAAACACAAGTTTGCAAACTAGTTACGCTTAGTTAATTACTCATTAATTTGGTTAAAAATACAAAATCGTATCAGCAACACGTCCCTAACTAGTGTCTATTGTCTCACCATAGAAGTCTATTGTAATGGCGATGGGAGAAGACAGACCATTGACGATTATGGTTTTGTTACAACCATCCACCGCAGCACGGACAATCCTGTCTCTATTGTCCACCCAGTACAGGGATCTGAGGGAAAAAGAGTCCAGCAAATAAAAATGTTATATCTTCGCGAAATGTTCGGAAATGTGTCATTTTACTGTGCATTATCTCATTGATAGTGCTAATAAAGTTAAGTAGCATTATCTACTTGCACGGATGATCTCCTCTACCTAAAGTAGAGATATGGCAGGAGAAGGAAGAAACCTGATATGATATGATATTGCCTTATTTATTGAGAAAATGACATTCAAATTTGCATAATCAACACTTAGTGAGTGAGGTTTATCTTCCATTTGCCACATATGAAATGCCCATAGCTCAACGATGAGGTTTCATGTAATTTCTCCATCGATTATGCAAATGAGGGTAGCCCTAAGAAAGCGCATTATTAGAGAGAGGGATAGATGAAAACGCTGTAATGGCCGCACAAGACCAAAAACCAGCAAAACAACCCCAAGAAGCTCCAAATAATAGACGTTCCGTGCGGTAATAGCATTTCCGGAACAGAAACCATAAAATCTAAGTTCAACTGTTGTACAAATACTCTCCAAGCAGAGGTTTGGCTCAGGCTATTTTTTATGTGTTTTTAGGCATTTTTGTGGGGCTTTCTTTATGGTACCATTGGACATGAAGAAAGAGGTACAAAATAGCCCGACAAAAACGCCTAAATTCACTTCAAAAACAGCCAGAGCCTGACCTCTGCTTGAAGAGTAGTACAAAGACCCAACATTGATATTGACCTTTATGTCATACCTGGGCCGCGATAAAGTTCGATACAGGTGTTCCGGACCGTGTGATAAAAAGCTGTATCACACAGGCCTCGAAGTTTTATTGACGCAGTTACGATTTTGGTGTATATCTTTCTTTTACGATGGGTGTACTGTTTAATACTGAGATTCCAATGCTTTCTGGAAGGAGGCGCAGCTGCACGAGATACCTTGCTCTGCCATATGCAATACTGGAACCAAAAAACCTCCCCTGACCGGGCAGCTATTTCCGCCCATGTTCGTACCGGTCCGAAATACCAAGGGCCATCACAGCCCGGGCAGTACATGACAGAATTCTCCCAAAGACCGCTTACACCGTGAACGCTTCAGACAGGTTGATCGGGATATATCACCTAGAACATTAAAGCATGTAGGTCTGTCACTATAACCACAGTTGTGGAAAACACCTGTTTATTATGAAATGCACGTTACTCACCCATGCCTGGGGTCCAGGACCAGACCCGCAGGGTTTCCAATGTCTGGTGACGTCAGAAGTGTCCTGGCGGACGATCCGTCCTTCCTTGCTACAGAGATAGTGTTTGCGGCATAGTCAGACCAGTAGATATTCCCCCCAGCGTGGTCCAACGCCAGGCCATAGGCAGCTGCAGAAAAGAGTGTGTGGACGTTATTTATATAATGTAACTGATCTCTGTAAGAGGAAGAGTTCGGAGACCTCATACCTGCATGAAATATTCAGTGTTTGCAAATTTCTTGTTTTATATTGTCTTTATGATTATGCAAATTTGGCTGATTATGTAAATATGGCTCAAAGGTTCTTAAGTTTCAATGACCACAAATATCCAGGAACACAGACACACCCCTGTTGGTAAATGGCATGGCCCATAATGTTCAGATGGTAATGTAACCTGACCCTATCACTGTGCCTCTGGAGAGAATTCTGTTGATAATCAAAACCAAGCAGAGGTGTGGATCGGAAATGCGCCAAAAGCACACAAAAGTCACCTTGCAGTATCAAGTTCAAAGTCAAAGAGGCCCAAAATCAAACCTGACCGTCTGGCCACCACAACCAACCAATGTACCAAATATCATTGCAATAGCACGCTGCGAACTGTAGATATATCACCCGAAACGCACCAAACACACACACACACACACAGACTCATCTCCAAGCAGATCCTACGGTGCCATAAGATAGTATCAAAGCTGGCCAGGGAGTATAGCCGGCTAAGGGAGTCAAACGGGCACCTACGGTAAGTTTGATACTATACATTACGCCACCGTGGATCTGGTTGGAGATTACACACAGACCACGAAATTTAAAACCATACCAGTCCTGCATTTTTCATGCAGTTAATAACAAGAAATGTTTGAAATTACACACTTTTGATGGAAAAACCCCATATTTGGTGTAGACCACAACAGCATCACAGTGTATACAGAAAGATTTCAAAATGATGTTGGGATTTCACCGATAGACCGACACAGCCCCAGTCAAAACTTATATATAGATTATGCTGTATATGTAGGAACATTTCAGCTGTTTTATTGTGTGTTGTGTGTACAGACTGGCGGTTTCATTGATAAAGCATCGTATGAAAACTAGTAAAAAAGTTGGAAAAAAGAAAACTCACAGTCTATGAAAAGTTGCAGTTTTTTATCAGAGTTGTAGAACAGACCATGGATAGTACTGAATGACGATTGCTAAGGGACACACACCTGTGAATCTTGACATGGGATACACTACCCCACTGGTTTACAGGCCTCTGAAGCATGGGATAGGCCTGGTGCACTGAGTATGGGTTTGGCTCTAAATTCTCAAGGGAGTGATCAATTTTGTTCACCATTGGGAAATAATATCACATCCCTCAGTGTATTAGAAGGGGATAATTGTTGTTCGATTCTCATTTTTCATTACCCAGAAGGGCAGACGTCAGAGTTGAGTTGCGCAGTAGAAGGCAAAAATGGGAAATGTTATAAGTGCCATCTAAAATCCTTCCAAATCCTCTTTTTCCTTGAAAATTTTGGAGACCTTTTTTGGTTTAAAAGGAACAGGTAGGGTCTACTTAAAGCTTTCCTATTTTGGTAAAAATTTTGCTCAGTTTAGCAGTTAAGTTGGCGTGCGGAAGGATTTAGTTGTTGGTCATACGGGTATTAAATTTTAAAAGAAGAAATGGTAACCCATAACTCACTGCTGCTGGTATCTATGATGGTCTCCATGCCACTTCCATCACGACGAGCCCGTTTGATGTTCCCTCCATCTGCATCTGACCAGTACACGTAGTCGGTGAGCGGGTCGTAGTCCAGGACGTAGGGTTGGTCAACACCTACCAGTGGCAGTGTGACCTTTGATCCGGAAGTGATGTTAATTTGGAGAATGGTGCCTCCACTCCAGTCAACCACAAGGAGGAATGGCTCACTATTGTCACGGGAGCCGAGGTCTCCTAATGGGTGGAGGAAATGCAGCAGCTGTTTACAAACTAACTTCAAGCATGTGAAAAAATGATTAACTACAGCAAACATAGCGGGGTTGACCGTTGTGTGGCGTAACGGCAGAGTTTTCGGCTCAGGACCAAGTGGCCCCGGGTTCAAATCCTGTCATGTCAACTCAACTACATTCTAGGAGGCGATAATCCCCACTGTGTACAAGTAGGCAAATATATCCACGAATGATTATACCTTAGAACCAATAGTGTAAATGACATGCTAGTCCCTATGTGTTGATTAACTCTAACCTATTGTCACAAGATAGACCGACGCTGTTGTTCCGATGTTGCTCTTTTAATCCATGAAACCTCTAAATCTACATAGCAGGACTTCACACTGCCGAACTCTCGTCTCCTGGCCCCCTCTTCTCTGCTCATGCGCAGTTAGCCCTGGGCATGCCTAAAACTATTACAGTGACTCTGTCACATCTGCCCCCGTTTCTTTGATTGATACACTCGATACAATCATTACTACTCCAAGAAACATCCTTTTGCAGTGTGAGTCCTGTAGGCATGCATTGTAGATTTGTACAGATACTAACATAACAAATATTACCAAACTACTGCCATAAAACTAAAGTCCAAGTGTCCGTTCGAAACGTCAGCGACCTCGAATATCTAATAACAAAGTTGAATGTCTAATAACTCAGAACTACCCTTTTTTTTCAACAGGCAAGGCTACTCTAGTGTCCGTATTCGTCAGTCCTTTTCCATGCAGTTACAATTCTCAAGTCCATATTCATCAGTCCTTTTCCTTACTGATTCACCATATCGGTAGTGTTTCATAAAGGCTTAGACTCCACCAGTTTGATCTTACAACCATAGATTTCAGTCCCGTCAAGCTTACGCCGGGCATTCTCCATGTCTCGGTAGGTGGCGAATTCCACAATCCCCTTCCCCTCATTCCTGTTCTGCTTGTGCACATCAGCAAACGTGACTTCTCCAGCTTGCCGCACGTATTCCTTCAAGTCCTGCCAGCTACAGCGACTGGACAAGTTCTCCACAATCAGACAGTAGTTAGTGCGGACAGGCGGGCCATATCTTTTCCTGCTCTTCAGCCCCTGGCCGCCTCCATGGTTGTGGACGCGGCGATACCCTGGGCCAAAGCCACGCTGGCTCCCTCCATATGATCTGCCACGACCATAGTAACTGTACTGGCTCGATCTGAATCCACGGCTGCTCCTGTCGTAGTCCCCGTCACGTCTGTAACCACCGCGACCTCTTCCGTCACCATGGCGACCGAATGCTGGTCCATTATTGGAGGCTATCCTCCCGTCTCCTGCGGATTTGGGTCCCTGACCGAACTTATGCATTGGAGCTGTCTGTACCAGCTTGGCCAGGTTCGGGATGTCACGTCCGAGGATGACAGGTGTTGGCAGGTTTTGGCTCACTTTGGCCTTTACCGCATTAAATCCCCACCTTGATAGCGACTTTTGCGGTCGGATAGTTTTGTATATCCCCATGGATGCACTTTATACCGCGGCCGCCCTGAGCATCTGGCATGATCTTCATAGGGTGGACCAAGTCATTGTGGACAAATGTCTGCGTACTTCCCGTGTCTAACAACATAGTCACGGGTGTTCCCTCGACTTCCCCTTCATACTCGTACCCTGTCACTTTTCCATTGTTGGCATATAATGAGGTCCCTTGGGACGGCTCAATCGGTTGTCTCACTTGCGGGCAGGCCCTGGCCAAGTGCTCCGGGCTGTTGCAGTTGTAACACCTCTTGACAACGCGGGCATCTCCGGGATTTTGAAATTCCACCGTGTCCACCCGGGTTGCCAGTTCCCGCCTATGAGCCTCTAGGAAGTGCTGAGCCATCTCTGCCATCTCTGTCATGGACTGCGGGGCTCGCTCTCGTAGGTGAGTGGCCAAGTCCGTGGGACATGCCTCCATGAATTGTTCCCTGACGAACATGTCCCGGAGGGACTCATAGTCCCTGGTTGTCTTGGACAAATCTACCCATCGGTCAACGTACTTGGTCAGTCGCACCAGAAACTGTCCCGGACTCTCCCCTTTTTCTGGTTGGTTGTGACGGAACTTGGCCCGGAATCCATCTTCCGTAAGATTGTAGCGCTTCATAAGTGCCTCCTTCACCTTTTCATAATCTCGGGCGTCATGATCGCTAAGCTGAGAATATACTTGCAGTGCCGTTCCGTTGAGCAAAGCACTTAAGGTGGAGGCCCAGTTGTCTCCTTCCAGCCGTTGGAGGTTGCAAACCTCTCGAACCTCTGTAGAAAGGCATCGAGGTCGTCCTTGTCATCCTCGAAGGCTGGAAGCTTGGGTATCTTAGCCCGAACACTTTCCGTTTCTGCGGCTACACCCCTCTCCAGCCCCAGCTGTCTCATCTCCAGCTGATGTCGCCGTTCCGCTTCCTTCTCCTGCCTTTCTCTCTCTTTTTCCTCAGCTTGTAACTTAAGCTTCTCCATCTCTACCTGCCGTTCCTTCTCTTTCTCTTCAGCTTCTAACTTCTGCTTCTCAGCTTCTAACTTCATCTTTCCAGCTTCTAACTGCAGTTTCTCCATCTCTACCTGTCGTTCATTCTCTCTCTTCGGCTTCTAACTTCAGCTTTTGCATTTCTCTTTCCTTGGCTCTCTCCTCCCTCTCCAGTGCCTGCTGCACATACGTTTGCAAAGCCTCCTCCTTCAGGCCTAGTTTCGAACCTGCCTCGATATATTCTTCCATCTTCCCTTTATTTTTTCTTTTACGCTCTACAGTTTACTGATCTGTTTTGGCCCGTCTGGGGGTGACGTTCTATTCCGCTGGCTTGATATCATGCACACGCGAAGAAGATGTTGGTTGCCATACGAATTGGTTCCATATGCATCCAATTATAAAGAAGGCATCACTGAAAGTATGGTTGAAAGTCTTTGCCCTTCCCTTCCTCAGCAGTAGGATACATCAACAACTTGGCCAGTCGGACAGCCTTCCAAACTTTCTATTCACGGCTTGGCTAAATTATGGCCACTCTCGTTCGCCTCTACTGCATGAAAAGTTCCGTTCGGGAAGTTCCGTAGGCTAAGGGTCTCACTTACCGGTCGTAGACCTTCCGTGAATTTTATTCCACTTCTCGACACCACTTGTCACAAGATAGACCGACGCTGTTGTTCCGATGTTGCTCTTTTAATCCATGAAACCTCTAAATCTACATAGCAGGACTTCACACTGCCGAACTCTCGTCTCCTGGCCCCCTCTTCTCTGCTCATGCGCAGTTAGCCCTGGGCATGCCTAAAACTATTACAGTGACTCTGTCACCCTATAGATATCCATATATGTGTGTTTAGCTGTACTGTAAGTAGTTGTTATACATGTAAACCTTACGAAAGCCGCTGTGCTTTTGTTATGTCAATAAAGATTTTCTGTCACAATTTTGCCTTGTGCTCTTAGGAAAGACACTTTTCATTTTCCTTTGAAACTGGGTACCTGACTTCTGTTGGGGAGATTAATAAGGTGTTATTCTTTTGTTTGTTGGCTAAGACAATTCTTAATGATCAATGGAACTAAGTCTGTTCGTTGTTTTTGACACTGTTAAACTAAGTTACAAAACATGAGTGCAGTTACACATTGTACATGTCATTGTCTGTCTGTCTGTCTGTCTGTCTGAAAGTAAATACAAAAAAAGTCTGTGTAACGCTAACTCCGCTGCCCGGGGTTTTAACTGGCCCCTCCCCACCGCCTTGTAAAGCGATCTGCTATAAGCGAGATTTAATCAGGCTAAAGAAAACACATTGAAGAAGTTTACAGTTAAAGCTGCTAAGTCCAAATGATCCTACTGATCTCATGTGTTCTGTTCACGTACGTGCCACTGTAAAATATTGTAGCAGAGTTTTACTACATATGTCCTCGGGCGCGACACAGCCGATATCACCAGACTGTTCTAGATACCGGTCAACTCAATATCAAAACATCACATCCAGCATACCATGGTGCTTAGTCAAAGTAATTAATGTTTGAAAAAACCCCACCTAATTCTATGTTGAGACAGTGAAAAATACTAGCATTCCATATTATAGCATTCACGTTTACGTACAAGAAAGAATCCAATTACCGTTGATATTTCAGACAAACACGTTTAAAAAGAAAGTAACAACATACAAAAACAGCAGGCCAAAGTTACGCCTTTGATGAAAAGGATCTGGTATACTATGATAGTATCACGAAAGTAGAGGCTACACAGAGACTGGCAATTGCAACACGTTTACACGTTGGTTGATTTTGTAAAGAATATGTAAAAACACACATTCAAATGCTTACAATGTGAATAAAAGTTTAGAAAGACTAAAGCTAGTCCGTTAGAAATGTCCTTGATAGGACGGTTACTAAAATCTCACATATTGTTGTATGTGTGCCTAAGTTAAAGCTACCCTACATATACTTATGAGCGCTCAACTCTCTTCGACAAACTTTCGGGATTCTTGGACATCCTGTAAACTCAAATATCCTATCCGATAACGCCAAACATTTTTAAATGCCATGTGATATCCTCTGTATTCTTGTTATATCGACTGTGAAATTATGCCGAACACACAAAACTACGTCATGGCAACCTGACGCTTTTAGTTATGTGTGCCTCTCCTATCCATCCTTTGGGGCGGGAGTTCAGTGAACATACGTTATTGTATTTTTTATCACCCATAACTTTGTTTTTGTCTTGTTGAATAGTTCATTTTCCCTGCAGTAAAAGCGGCGGCAAGAATACAAGTTCTATGTAACTTGAGCTGCCGTCTCTTTGTCTTGTCCCTTTGGTATGTTTGATTTTGAATGAATAGAAAATAGAAACAAAAGCTGTCATGTATACGCCATATTGATATGACGTTACTATAACATTGTTGTATAAATGTGACGTCATTCCATAGTCTCCTATTACTATTCTGCCAGGCGGGAGTCTAGTAGAGACTACCATTCCAGCCCACCACCAGAAGGTGTAATATACACCGGTCATTAATTATTCAAGCATCAAACTCAGCCGTTCATGCCGACACACCCAAGCAGTAGTAAACATGTACTTTAAACCTCACAATATTTGACATGTTCAAATTAGTTCACGGTTTTGCGGCAGACTTCTCAGTTCAAACTCATTATATTACACTAATCTGACTTCCGTTGTTACTACTACAGTATCAACAGTCCTGTGTACTTCCTTCTTTCTGTGATAGTTGTACTAAGAGGTTTTGTCTCACTCCTGATGCACACAAAAAAATTAGTGGCAAGTGTGCAGATGTTGACACACTGGCAGCACCAAATCCGTAGGTGTTTTTTTTTAGCACCTTTAGACAGATTAGCCGTGAGGCTCGGTGGGTGTCACTCCACCATCATGGGGGCAGGGGCATGGCGAGTATTGAACTCAGGGCCTAAGTACTGAAAGCTCTAGCCGTTGCGCCACACAGACAATTCCTGATGATTCCTGAGAAAAGCGGAAACACAGAAAAAAACTTTGCAACAGAGTCTGCTTACAGATGTGCCTTTTGTGGCAGAACTGTCATTCTGGTATAGGACAGTTAAGCCGTAGCCAATGTTGTAGGGCCGATGTCACAATGTTTTACCATGGTCAGTACTGACCGACGAAGGCCATAAACGATTTGAGTTGGTGGACACTGATATACTGCACAGCACTGCCTGAACTTTGAGTTGCGTCTCATTTCTCAGGTGAGACCACGAACGATTTAAACGCGCGTTGAGTTTGTGTGTGCCAAGTGTAGGTGCGTGCAGTGTGTGTGGTGTGTTAGTGTTTGTGTAGTGTGTGTGTGTGTGTATGTATGTGTGTGTGCGTGTGTGTATGTGTGTGTGTGAGTGTGTGTGTGTCTGTGTGGTGTGTAAGTGTGTGTGTGCGCGCATGTATGTGTGTGCGTGTGTGCGTGTGTGTATGCGTGTGCTGTCCAGAGCGTTTGCTAAGACAGCTTCAGAGCTGAAAGCTACTATGTTCCTACTATTCTCCCTAAGACTCAAACAACTTTTAATAGGTTATAGCAAGTATTGCTTACCTTGTTCGGCGCTGGTCAAGCAGGCGAAGAACACCACAAGGATGAACACCTTACACCAGCCATGTAAACCAGCCATGTTATTCCAGCCTGTTTTCCAGCAGAATAACTCGGAAATGCTGAAAAGCGGCGTTTCTACCGTGCGCAACTCTCTCGGTAGCGTGCGCCTTTTTAATCTTTATCACCCCTCAACATGATTATAGCGTAATTATGGGGCTTCGCTTAAGTGCTTGTGTATCGCTGTTATTATTACAACAATACAATAATACCTAATCATATATACAATAATACCTAATAAAAAAATTCCTGACAACAACAGCCTGTTCATAATGACTACTATTTGTTCCTCTACAAATGTTAGTGATATAACCAATTGAATATAGCTTACAATATACAGAAAATGTCAAAATTTTCACATATATAGACATTGTTCTATTTAACAATTTTGTGACCTATCTGATAGCGACCAAACATGCACAAAAACTGGAGTATTAGGGAGAAAAAATTAAATTTGAAATATTAATGACAGCGGATACAGGAGACAATTCTGGGTGGTACTTTTAGTGACTCCCGCTAATTTACTGTAGACATGACATGATGTCATAAGTCACATATTTTGGGGTCTGTACTTTGTAACTGTCAACAGAATGATGTTCAGGAGATGTTTTATTATACCGTATTGGCGATCTCTCTAGACGCATTTTGTCAGAGTGTTGTAAGTATGAGACCTGGTGAAATCATGGTAGTAACGTTATATCAACCTTCTATGACTATGTTTAACAGAATTATGTTGAAAACAAGATTGTCAGCTTGTAATGGATGTCTATCAAGATCCATCTGTAACAAGCGCAGCCTATTATGAATCACACGCGCAGATAATCTCCCCAGCACACGCACACACATATCTTATTCTGCCTAGCTTGGCTCTAGATGCCAAATAAGTAAAATTTCTAGAAATTC
>NC_049987.1:2417068-2444568 GCF_000003815.2 Branchiostoma floridae | reverse complement strand
CATGAGAAACTTGTTTACATACTGTAGGGAAAGGTCAACTAGATCAACGCGACAAAGCGAATCCAACCTACTATACTTACCCATGGTCCACAGAGAAGCGTTTCGAAGGTCTATAACGTACTCTGGCACAGTTCTGTGGAATAGTCTTAGGCAGAACTTGAGGCAGGCTTTATCGTCGTTTAAGAACTTGACTCGACTAGAAATTATGTAACTATGGACTATGAGATGGACTGATATTATGTTGAATACGAAAGGATCTATGGAATGTTGAATTGTATCTTTTGTGTAAGTTGCATTGTATTTAGAAGGTATTTAGACCTCTGACCTCCCCCACCCTTGAAATCTTGAAAAACAGCTCAGGCCGGATGATGTATCAAGGTTAAATAAAGGTTGAAAAAAATATCTGATACGTCCCAGCTAACGTTGGACCTCACCTTAACAGGCTAAACCAAAGTTGGATGAGCGAACGACAGATAAATCGGGCGGGCCAGCTGCCAAGCGGCCGGCAACCGGAGGGTCGTCTCAACAATTGCATCAAGACGAACAGCAGACCAAAGAGAAGATCAGACAGGAGCCTGTACATAAACACGATCACAATGAGACTCGGGAGGCAATACCAGGGTTGCCGAGCAGAAACTGTGTGGCCAAGTTGGGTTTTCTTGTGGTGAGTAGCTTTGTACAGAATGCGTTTTAGCACGAACGGACGATGAGAGAACGGAAGATACATAGAATAGCTGACCTCATGCTTATCTCCTACAAAGATGTCGGTGATATTTGTGGATTTGGATCCCGGAACAATGACTATCATGATTCAGCATCAGTGCCAACTGAAGATAACAAGTTGCACTGACGAGAGTAGTATGGTGTGAGTTTTTGGCCCTGCACGAAACGTGTTTCAATACACTTGGATTTCCAAATCTACACTGCCATATCTTTGATCATGTAAAGAGTACTTTAGAAAACCTTTTATAAGAGCCTTTCATGGTATTTTTTGTCTCTTCCGACGCATCGCAGTACACAAGTTTTATTTCATTAACCCCCTCTTCCCCGTATTATTCTAACGGTGGTAACAAAACATTGAATGGTTCTGAGTGAACAAAAAGTCTCATATTCAGTCTCTGGCCTACAGTATTGAAAAAAAGTCACACGACTATGGAGTAATTATAAAGTGTTAGAGCAGAAGTGTACACTACTGAGCACACTGAGGACTCAGAAATAAAAGCAGCATGCGCTCACGTGCAATAAAGGCCAGTGAACACCAATAGAAATCTGCATTGGGAATAATTTAAAATTTAGTAAGCTCATGGTGTCATAGTCTCATCCGTGAACATTCCAGGTCATAAAAACTCACCTAACAGTAGCCTGATATCTCGAGTGTCCAAAAGTCTGATTAAAAAAAAAAGTTCTGACCAGCGAAACTTATCGCAGCTGTCAAATATGCCACCATCATGGCTTCTCATGACGTCAACTTAGGAACTGACCACTTCAAATTAGGGGTCATCACAAGCCTAAAAATTGACCAAAACCTTGTTTTTTCCGAATCCGAATGTCTGCACCATACACTGTCTCACCAATATGAAATGTTTCTTACATTTTCCTGCTACAAGTCGAAAATTGTCTAAAATACTGTAATGGACTCGAATTGGGCCTTCTGCGGCTGCGTCAAACAGTTCAAAGGCTGGTAATGATACTTAGGCCCTTGAAAACTCGACAATGACAATGTTTGTAAATTAAATATATAAGTCAATAGCTACTCACAGCGCCTTTGAGAACCAACTCAACAATGTTTTAAAATTCAATAGATAAATCAATGACTACTCATTCTCACTGACCTTTACTGACAGAGACCACAGAGGACCTGATTAAAGACAACTACGAGCTTCTATCGAAGAGACTACAAGTTGAAAGACTGATCCCTCAGTTCATTCAGAAACGTCAACTGGACTTTACCGACAAGCAGGTCATCATGAGCAAAGTAACGACACAAAGCAGGGCCGAGGCTCTACTGGATCTCCTGATTGTAAAGGGAAAGTGTACCCTGAGATGTTTGTGGAGAATTTGACGAGAGGAGACCACCAACACATTGTAGATCAACTAAAGCGGACAAGCACACAAGATGAGCCAACAGAAGGTGACTTACACGTTTTCACTGATAGATGATCTGGTTTTCAAACCATTCATTAAAGTTATTATTTTTGTATTGGAGTTAAAGATAGAACCACACGGGTAGACGTCTTGCAAATTCGATTGAGGGGGATGGCTGTTGATTAGTAGGAAAACACTTCATAAAGAAAATGTTCTCAAGTAGTGCTGATTATGTCACAGGTCTATAACAAAAATTAGTATTGATATTAACATCGGAACCTGCATGAAGTAATTGTTAATCAACGATTTATTTTGACAGTCAATACGACTGGAGATCCCATTTAAACTCCTCAACTAGGAACTATATCTGCTTATAGCTTTTTCATCTTTCATGATACAGGTGGAAAGAAGAAAACCAAAAGGCGACATGGAAGCCAGCTTAGCGACAACGGTACTCCAGCAAAACGACCAAAGCAAGGTATTGATAAATTCATACTAACCGAGTAAGCATGATGGATGTTTTCAATGGTTATATTTTATTCAAAACAGTAAAGAAAAACAGTGCTCTCGAATCGCTAACAATTCAATGAAAAGGAACGCATTTTCATAACCTGAAAGCTCTGTTACAGCATCGGCAACTGAATAAATGTTTGCAACGAATTGGATTTAGATTCATCACACTAGACTAGCTATCGATGAAAGAGGCTGTTACCAGTATTACCGAACCATAATCAGACCTGGTGCAGTTTTCTCAATGTGTGATCTGTTGATTCCTTGAACACCAGATAAATATCTGAATTTTTTGTCCTCTTGGCCCAGTTTGCAGGAATCACATAGTATGTTACCTTAAAGTCTTCTCATCTCCTTTACTTATCTAGGTAAACAAGAATTGGAGCCCAAACTGTGTATTTTGTTTCAGTTAAAGTGTCAACGTATTTTGACAAAGTCGTTGATGGCGTCAGTTCCGATTGGGACGACTTGGCCCGAAAGCTGAACTTCACCGAGAACCAGATAAAGGTAATAGCGGAAATGAGACCTGACCAAAACAGGCGGTGTAGGGAGATGCTGTGGACGTGGAGGAACAGGGATGGACAAGCTGCAACTCTTCAGGCCCTGAAGAAGGCTCTCATCAACATCAAACAGAAGCATCTGGCAGAGAGGCTGGAAGGTACGCACTTCGGTACTTGCATGTATTAGTAAACACGTTCTTCTCTAGTCAATGGCTGGTTTGTTTTAATTACTGCGTAAGAATATGGCTGCCTTTGTCTATGAATAGGTTCTGGTGAATCATTGTCACCATTCTGTCGTTTCAGATTCTTCAGACTCATCGGAATCTTCGGATGACTAGTCTACTTAGTCCCCTACACATACAAGATCGAACCAGCAGCGGTAGATGCGTCCGTATCGATGGCAAATAATTATGAACATATTGTAGCCAAGTGATTTGCAATGTAAATATATGCGCACTAGAGGTCTTTTAGTTTTTGCCTAGTGCAAAATCTTGACAAGTGATTTCAATTGTGCTGAAATATTGTATGTTTTTTTAAATACAAAATATTGTAAAATGATTTGCAAGAGTTTTCCTTCCAGAAAATGGCTGCTATAAGACTTATACCCTTTGTCTAAATATGCTGAGACTGTTGTACATTTGGTTATAGACGTATGATTTTAAAGAATGAAAAATGTTGTAACGCTACAGTCTGTTTTATACACAAGCTGATTGCCGGGAATACCATTGTTTTCATTTCATTATGTATATTCGATGACATGATTTGTATAAGGTAGTTTATTCACTGTTACTGTGTGTGTTATAAATCAATACAACTCAAATAATATCGGCTTGTTTGAATTCCATCCTCCTCTTCACTATCACCAAGACGTAATTGTGAGCTATGGTAAGAATATGTTTTTTGAATAAGGTTTTGCTCTTGGTACCAGCAATAAATAAAGGGAAAATTAATTCATTACTGCCTTTGATCGCCTATCTTAGTAACCCCTATAGATGCTAAACATGACAGATGGCATACCGCTTTTTGATTAAACACAAAATACGAAGTACATACACAGTGGTGCTGTACTTAAGCTACGAGGTTATGTGAACAAGAACTTCCAAAATGTGCGCGTGGAAAGAACCCTACCGTGAGTGTGTGTGTGTGTGTGTGTGTGTGTGTGTGAGTATGTATGTGTGTGTGTGTGTGTGTTCGTAAGGTGTAATCTGACGAGTCAAAGATATATTGTAATGGGCAATCCTTCAGTGCACAGTAACATCTTCCACGGATATAGTAGATAATGCACACCCTCACTCAACTCTTTTGAATTTCAGCACATTTATGTAGGATTGTGCATAAAGTTATTGTTGATCCACTCTTACTCTGATAGTCAATGCAACGGGTGAGCATATCTAAGAACCTAAAATCGGAAATATATCTACTTAGACTTACCATGTTTCATTGATTACGGGTGCAAAGAAAAAGGCGACGTGGAAACCATCTCAGCAACAGCAGCCAAATGATTCGATGTGAAAACCTTTACCAGGCATATACCCCATACTACATCTTGGTAGCGTTTAATCAGCATTCCTGACCCCCCTCCCCCCATAATTTACTATAACGTGATTCTCCAGTGACAACTGTTATACTATAGCCAATTGGACACTCATGTTCTGTTTTGAGGTAACTGAATCTCGGTGCACTATTTACTGCCTTCTCTCTCCTTTAACATAACAAGAGAATCCAAGCTTGACGCCTGTTAACATTGGTGACCTTGAATATTGATACAATCCATCCAGGCGTTCTTGAGTAATGCTGGCCTTCTAAAGACATACAAACATACACACGTTATCCAAAAGATACCCTTCTTGGCGAAGGTAATAAAGTTGTATTCCTTATGAAATCTATGAGTGGTCAGGTATGTTGGACGAATGAATACACCAACATGCAGATTGCAGTGTATGGTACACTGAGTAGAGTCTTCACATCTTCATTGACTGTAAAATTGACTTTGGTATCCGCTTCTGATATTTTGTTGTTGTTCTTGCAATCTACGGCATTTCACAGCTGCTTTGTAATTTTTTGCAGTATGGTTAATTTCTTTTAATCGCCCGAAAATTGATGCGAACGAGAATGTCATCCATATAATCAAATCAACATGGCCTGACTGCAATCTCTTCCTGTGAGAATAGCAAGAATAGCGACCATGCGTGTAGTGGTTTTCAATGTCAACCAAAGGTCCTTTTCTCCATATGATGTGATTGCGTCATCCTTGTCAGGTTGACTAGATGACACGCAATGTTGTTTGAGGCGTTCAAATGACCGGTCGTGTCAATTAAAAGTTCAACCAATTTGACGAGAGAGTTGCCCCGCCCACCCCGCCATGGCGGACATGCCCCCTCTCATTGTTCAGACCACTGCTTGCCATTCTCCCATTGGTTGACATGTTAATTTGATTGACAGGATCGGACATGACATCAACAACGTTTTAGACACATTATAACCTGATATGACCGGTCATAACCTGATATGACCGATAAGCTTGGTCAGACTTTGCCCCGTCAACTACAATGCAACCTGGTTGTATGGGCAGGTTGATTATAGGCCTAGGGAAAATTAGTTGTGTTTAGTTTAATTTAAAAAGGAGGGTAGATAGAAATTCTTTTTCTTTATATTTCGGCTTAACTGATCCAACATACAATAATGTAAACTAAAGATCATGAGGACATTCCTTTGTATTATCATTATCATGTTTTAATGAAACAGATATACAAGAAAGATAATGGACTAGGGTCGGCCAGGTAACATTTTGCACACTGTTTCTTGTTTTCTTCGGCCTTTGTCATGCTAAACATTTAAAAACACTATGTAGTGGTTTTATGAACATTAATAGTAAGTTGATTGTGCAAAAAAATTTCAAAGCACAAAGCATGGCATCTATTGATATACAAATAGAAAGCATGGCATCTATTGATATGCAGTTCTATAAGGCTAATCAACTTAACACAAGGGTACATAGTATGGGACGAACACAAGAAGCAAGCGGGTAGTTTTTCTTTGAATTTAAAATTTTCAGGATAACAGATCAAATGACAACGGCCAGTTGTTACAAAAATAGAAGAGCCTGCTAGTAGACTACAAAACAGCTCATGGCACGATCCTAGCGTGCGTTGACTCCAAGGTTATGTCACTCTACCTATATTTGAATACGTCAGATAAAGGTGTTGTTCTACAGTGGATTGTTTGATGTCCAAAGTCAAGCCATGTATTACGTCAGCTGTTTGGGACAAAATCTTGCAACCATTCACCTTTAGTTTTAGTTTTACCTTGGTTTTACACACTGTAGTGCTTTTGAAGTGATGCTGGTCAAGGAAACGCTCTTGTCTTCAGAATAATGAAGTTGTTGTCCATTTACCTCTGCTCGGCTGTAGTTAGCCTAGCTACGTCACAAGCAATGTGGAACCAAGGTGTACCGGACGCTACGGCACAGTTCAACGTGCTAGACTCTTTGTTTAGATCACATGGACTTCTTCAGAAGAAAATTGCAGACGCCATTCTCGGTTTTAGCACCGTGAACTGGACGGATGTCTCCATTCCCGCCCAACCTACCGGCAACATCAGCCAGCAGTGTCAGAAAGATGTTGCACAGTACGAAGCAGACTTGTTCCAAGGGAAGAATTACGCTCTTCAAAGTAAGTGAAGTCTACATCATCATATAATTTTGCGTTCTGCCTGGTATTTCTATTACAGTATAGCTTCACATAGTACCCCTTGACTGACTGCCTTCAGCACATTCTAATAACTAGAGAAAAAACTTTCACACGTGCAAACCTTGGAAAAATGCCAGTTTATTTTAAAGCACTTGTTTATCATATCATAGACCGTGTATCATGTGCACATGCCCGAGCGACCGAGAGACTTGACTACCGGTTCCGAGGTCGAGAGCCATGGATTGCATTTCCCGGCACTCCTGGATAGACCTTGAGTCTGTGAGAAAGACACTTAACAAGACTATCCAGGTGCAAAATGGGCATCTGACTTCGGTTGGGGAGGTAAAAGGTAGCGGAAGAGAAGGAATTAGCTTCACCCTTACAGTGCCGTGTCGTATAACAACCCACTGCCCCTACGGCCTCAAAAAAGGCTCAGGGGCTAGCTTTCAAAGTTCACAAACTTTACATGTCACATGTACCTCAGGCATTTTCCTAAAACAGTAAATGTTAATTGGATTCTACTCCAAAGAATCGCAAAGAAATAATCTAAAGGGACTGAGACCATTCCAACAAACTGATTTAAGTTGTCATTCAAATGGAACAGCGTCAACAGACGCAGAATGTATACAGGCCTGATCTTTTTACCTTTGGTTCCAATAGTCGAGAAGTCATTTAGGGTCATGACGTCATGCAGTGGTTAGGGCAGATTGATTAAGTTATGTGGATAACATCCCCGGGGGCGTTATTAACGTTATAACTTGTTATTTATCTGCATTATGACCACGCCATTATTAACGCCACCAATAGCTACAGACATGCAATTTCTTTAGACACAACTGCATGGTCTTGCAAACAAAATTAAAGATACTCAAGGAACTGGATATGAGTTTTGTGAATCGAACGTTCAGACATATATAGCCATGTTTTATGTTGCATAGTTATTTGCAAAATGCTTGAATAACAGCCCTTCTCTCTCTCTCTGTCCCTCGCTCCCCTTTCTCTTCTCTCTCTCTCCCCTCTCTTTCCCGTCTTTGTAACTCGATCCCCTCTCTCCCTAACCGTCTCCCTATCCCTCTCTTCTCTCTCCGCTCTTGGTAACTCTCTCCCCTCTATCTCCTACCCCCTCTCTGACTCTTTTAAACATATTTTCTAAACTTCTAAATTTCTAAATTTTTCTTAACTTTTTTAACTCTCTCTCCCTCTCTCTTTCTCTCCCTCTTCCTCTTTATCTCTCTCCCTCCTCTCTCGCTACTCTCCCTCATTTTCTCTCCCCCCTCTCTCTCTCACTCATTCTCTCTCTGCTCCCCTCTCCGTCCCTCTCTCTCTTACAGTGCTGGACTCAGGCGGAAAACCACCCAGTGGAATCTTGAACGGGAACTTGTTTTGGCTGGGCAGCTACTCGCAATGCGTGAACATCACGAGGAAAGGCTTCAACATCACCTTCGACGGGAAGTTCTACCTGGCCACGCTGGTACCTGTACCCCAAGCAAAGCAATCTCAACAACTTACAGAAGTGAGCAGCACAGCTTGACCTTATGTGACATTTTTTTAAATCACATGGCCTTATGTGAATGTTTGAGAGACATCCATCAGTCTTCCTAACATGTTTTACACAAGCAAGTGACGCTAAAGAAGAGTGATGGATGTCACTCAAAACGCTCGGAAGTGATCTTCTAATTTTATCCAGTTGTAGACTCGAGAGATTGAATTAAGGGTTAGTGACCCGCCCCGAGGTGTATATGGTGTCATAACGCCTGGTCCTTTGCTAGAACCACCGAATAAAACCACCGAGGGAGCGAAGCGAACGAGGTGGTTTTATGAGGTGGTTATAGCAAAGGATCAGGCGTTATGACACCATGTACACCGAGGAACAAACTTATATACTTCTGTATGACGCATAAATCCCTTGGTACCATACGCGTGAATTCCTTTGTCGAATTTGTTCTTTGGTACATACATTTAAAAGGAGATTACAGATTGCATTTTGAAACCAAAATTTCCACAGAAAATATTCGAAACATTGTAGTCTTTGATTGGCTCTTTAGAACAACAAAACATTATCAACGTTAAAGAAGGAGCCATCCCCCTCTTCTTGCAGTCTGTACTTATTCCCTCTGCTCTGGAATATGTTTCGCTCCTTTTGATTGACCAATGCCTTCATATGCTTTGTGTATCGCTCCTTCTGATTGGTTAGAATGAATCAACACCGGCGCCGGTGTCGATTCATTCTGACCAATGAGAAGGGCGATACACGCCGGGCTGGCGGGAATCTAAGTATTACGGCGTCATAACCAACGTGGAACGGGGCCTTCTGATTGGTCCGCGGCGCCTGGCTATATGATGATTGTCTTTAAACATTGGTAACCTGCATGCTTATATTGAACCTTAAAAGTTTATAAATACAACACTGCATGCATATCGTCTGTAACATTCTTTTTGCCTGTTGTCAAATGCTGTGCAAACATTCACCTAGATGCACGCTGAAGAACGGTGCTAGGATGACCTATTGTTCCTTTGTCAGTCTTTTCCCTTTGGGTTCGCTCAACATCAAAGACGCTCGTTAAGTCTGAAGATTTTCAGCGTTTGTGCGATTCAGAAAAACGGGAACGAAATACGCAGAGTCGAATTACATATAAATTGTGCCATGCATGATTCCAAAGCGATAAAGAATTCTGAACTCAGATCGGTAGTCCTAGGAAAGTGAATGGCTGTCTAGAGTAAGACGTGTACGGCCACAAGGTCTAGGGGAGGAGATACCCCTTGACAGCGAGACATTTGTTTACAACTTTCTTACAACAATAAACCAATAAATCTTTATTGCACGACAACTGTAACGATGCAATGTATGTCAAGTTCTATGGCAGTACATACAGAAGAATTTAAGACTACGCCATAATTAATTGAACAATGGTAAAGAGTTCTATATAACGATTGAACTCCTCATGCCGTTATTTTGCAGGGTGTGCCCATCTTGCCCGGTTCGCCACTAAACTTAATACTCGGCGTCTGTGTACCCAGCTCCTGCAGTCAACATGACGTCATTCAGAGACTAGATGGGAGTGAGTACTGGTCAAAGATCGTCAATGTGCCTTCGCTAAGCGGGTATGCCACTGGACTGCGCCAGATTGCGCTAGGAATTCGCAAGTTGTCGCCTAAAATTGCGAATTTTCTGGAATGTCACTATTTGTTATTGATAAATTTCGTAAATGAGCGCAATTCATGACGCGATATTACACAACCTCATTACTGAAAATCTCTTTTAGATGGCTTTTAGTCATTGTACATTTGGGAAGTTTAGTAAATTTTGTTGAAGTTTATTACTGTAACATTACATAATAAATTAGGCTTTAACAACAAAACGCAATGAACTCAAGGAATTCCTGTGTTAAAAAGAATTGAATTGTAGTTTTTGTGGCTCTTTTCTGTCCTGCCTTCAAAACAATGACAAGTCGTCTCTTTGTTTCAGGTATCTACTGGCGTTTCCTTGTCCAACACGGAATACTTCAGGTGACGTCAGCCTATTCACAGGAATCCCCACCTATCCAGAGCGTCACCATTGCTGCAATGTGAGCCAGTATATTTTGGCGACGCTCTCAGGGAGCGAGCCTAACAGTATAATCATGTGTGCAGTTTGCAAGAATTTTAGGGATCGCAGGCATCACTTTGTCTATACGGGCATGCGTATTTCTTTCTTTAGCATTCAAAGAAACTCTCTGTAGATGACGTCTTAGCAAGAGGAACACATCCGAAAGGAAACTGTTCTAAAAAGAGGTGCGAAATTCGAAGGAAACTATTCTAGCAAGATGGACGGCCGCATTTTAGACGTCGATAGATATACATATGCATTGTACGTGGAAACTTTGCACAATTGACCACGTTTCCTTGCATGTTACTACTGCTGCAATGGGTGCAAATATTTCTTTCCTCTCCATTCGGCTTACAATAGCTTGAAATTGACTATATGGATACCTATATCCTTTTTCTACACACCGACATATCCTTCTCCTCTGTTCTTTGTACAGCTGCATCTGTGGTGTTATTCTCTTCCTCCTCACAAGTGGCACCATTTATGACGTCATCATTCACCAACCAAGACTGTTGTTGGTCAAAGCTAAGAAGGTAAAGTAATGGATGCCTAAAAAAATTCCCCTCCCACGCCTTCGAAATACGACCCTTAGTGTGGATATTTGCAGATAAATTTGCTGTAGATATCTCATTCTTTTGCAGATTCAGTTTATTTCTTTCACTAGGACATACATATCGCATACTTGCGGGTTTCAATGATTCTTGGGGGGGGGGGGGAGAACACTGACATAGAATAACATGGCATCAGAATGAGAACAAAAAAGGTCGACTTACATAAATAAACGTTTAAGATTAAAAGGAATTTCAATTAATCAAGATTACTTACAATAATAACCATGCGTGATCGCCCTGAACTCAGATCATTATAACTGAAAGTTGAACGGTAAATCAACCTAAATATAAAGTAAAGGAGTTGGCATATCAATTTATAGAAAGTTAGTGCAACATCTGTGGCATAAGAAAGTCCTGTGAAAAGACAAGCACATTCTGGCTCCTTGACTGTACATAACACAGCTATAAGAGGAGAGATTCCAGCTGTAAATCTTTGTAATGACACCTAATAGTAATAATACTATTTCTTATACAATTTTGAAGGAGAGTGAAGCACAAGACCATGACATTGCCATGGACGTTTCCGCACCCGACGAGAAAACGCCGCTGGTGAACAAGACCCCACGTGACCTCACTTCAGCTCCAACAGAAGGTAGACTTTTTTTAACTTTCCAAACATTTGAACATATTTTTGAAACAAAATATGCCAGGCAATATTTTAGGAATGTTAACGTCGAATCTAGTAAAGCGACTAAACAATGTCTTAAATATTCTTATGATATCAAACATGATTAGCAGTAAGTCTGTTGTGGAAAAAAAAAACGTTATACTATACTGTTGGAATTATGACGACATTATGACGTCATCTGAGTTTTGTAACATTACATTAAGGAAAAAGTCAATCTAACTAACCAAAAAAAGACTTACCGGAATTTTCAAATCAATGAATTAGTCTTCTTTCCAATCTCTCGGGAATCTTGTAACGTCAGCAACGGATCAAAGGTTGTTGGAAGTCGGGATCGTCCCTCGTCCGGGTTGAGAGAAGAGTATACGTGTGATTGATTGATTGATTGATTGATATCAGCAGTGTGGTTTTATATTAACTGTCCTTCAACTGTTCCATCAACCACAGGTATGACCGTCCGTATCCTCCTGTGCTTCTCCCTCTACACCAACATCGGGAAGCTGCTCAGCACCAAACAGGCGCCCGGCAGCATCAGGTGTCTCCACGGCATCCGCTTCATCAGTATGACCTGGGTCATACTGGGGCACACCTACTATTTTGGAACTTTCGGCCTGGCACTAAAAGCAGGTATGTAATGTTATTATTGGAGCACCTAATGTTAACTGAATAATTTCTTGATAGATATCTTCATTTTCGTTATAGTTATCATTATTATTATCTTATTATTGTTCAAGTTAGTACTGAAGAGTTCAAGCTGCGTATCCGGACAGATCTATTTCATTCACTCACAACAGGAAGGTTCCCTACTCTTTTCAATAAGTTTGGTGGGACCTCCAGAGGTGACACTAACCGAAGCTAGATACTCATGATCATTTACACCTGAGTGAAGTGAGGAAAGTCGTGTAAGAGCAAAAGGTCGATGATATATTATCGGATTTGAACCTAGGACCTCTATGTTACGGGCCAAAGTCCTTGACGTTTGCGCCAGACGCCCCTCCATTTGTAATCAAATTGAATCTGCACTTCCAGACAACTTGCTGGAATCTTCTGAGATCATGCAATCATTTACGTTTCAAGCCATCAGAAGTGCCACCGTTTCCGTAGACTCTTTCTTCTTTCTCAGGTAAGGTAATTTTCTTTACTCGATGGTTATTACGTGAGAGAATTATATTTTGGCGACGCTCTCAGGGAGCCAGCCTAACAGAACAACAGTGTGTGTAGTTTGCAAGAATATTAGGAACCGTACGCGCAGATATAATTTTGCCAGTCCGGGCATACGTAGTTCTTTCTTAGCATTCAAAGAAATGTCTGTAGATAACGTCTCAGAAAGAGGAACGAATCCGGAAGGAAATTTTTTAAGAATTAGAAAGATGGACGAATCGATAAGGGGAATGGTCTTGAAAGATTCTTGAAGGAGGGACGAATCCAGAAGGACACTGTTCTAGAAAGAGGGACATATCCGGGACGTATATATATTCTTAATTACCCACAGATTAACTCTTATAGCTTTGGAACACAGGAAAGAAAGTTCACCTCTTTTTAAACCGTCTCTTCCAGTGGACTCCTGATGTCATATCTTCTACTAAGGCAGATTGGAAAGAGCATAGAGAAAGGAGAATCCATTCCGTACGGGATGTTGTATTTCCACAGATATTGGAGGTAACCATATTCCAAAGACTTTCCTAAACACATACATGAAATTATGTTTACATGAATAGCACACGTAAAAAGTACACGTTCGTCTATATATTGAAGAAGCATTGTTGTTACAATAAGACTTAAAACAGCTTAGTTTACTTGTGTTGGTAGAAGTCTTTCTAGATTAAAGTTGAACTTCAATATCCAACACAAAAAAATGGACAAAGCAAAAGTTTTGGCTGCTCCATTCTAGGCATCGTGTCTGTTTTCAATCACTGTCATGCCGATGTCCTTATGCCCCTGTCGCATTATCGACATATGGATGGAAGATAGGCCATATATTTAAGATCGACAGAGGGTAAATGCAATGCGCGTATTTTTCACATGAAAACCATTCCTGTCACATATAAGCCATACTTTGTAACTTGTACAATTGTTGTGCAATAAAGTTATTATTATAAGCGAGGCTCGGGTGATTGCCACAGAATCGTCGTCCGATTGATTTTCGCCAAATGTGACAGAGGTATTAGATTGGGACGTGTAGCCGGAGTCTATTGTTCACCGTGCTTGTCAAATTGCGAAAAGACCTCGTGAACCTGTAAATACTGTACATATAGCGTCTGTTATGGCCAGTAGAAGATAAGCTCTTCAGTGAGCTAAACTGAATAGAAATCACTTTGTCTTTCTTTGCCTACCTCAGGTTAACACCTACCTACCTGTTCGTCATGATGCTGTGGACGTGGGTACTTCCTTATATGTTCTCTGGTCCCTTCTGGCCGCCAGCTCCCATTGATCCAAACTGTGGACAAAACTGGTGGACGAACCTGTTGTATATAAACAACGTGGTGAACAATGATAAGATGGTACGCATATCTTTGTTTTGATGGCATACAAATACCAATCATAAAAACTTCCTGTTTTTGATTGGATAAGTATGACTCAATTAATACATAAACTTTTTATTGCTTAACAATCTTGAAGGTTGATGTGATAAACTGTTACAACATTATGCAAATGAGGACCTCATTGCTGTTATAAGTGAGAAACACTCATAAATATCAGTCACAAAGGCAAAGACTATTTAGTGGAGGTATGAGGTCTTGGAAGTTTTGTGTATCGCGTATATTTTGTGCGAGTTGTCAAATCTAGAGATATGATCATATCTGATTATTTTGATACGGATATTGTACACCCTACCCAGGCTCTTAAAAGTGATTGTAGAAATGTAAATGGCTTATCATTTATTTCATGTTTATTTTATATTTTTATCTCGAGTGTATGGGCTGGACCTGGTACTTGGCCAATGATATGCAGTTCTTCGTCATCGGAGTTCCTCTCGTCTATGCAGTGTACAGGTGTGTCTGATGGTTTTACCTCATTGTTTCGAAATCTATAACTAAATATTGTCATTATTACAGACAAAGAGGTAACTTTTTGGTTATTCTGACTCAATTAAATACTACACTGATGCGCAAACATCGCTAAGGCCAATTTTATTTTATTTAATGATATGAATAGCATCCTCTTGGAACCTCAAAACTGATGCGAGCATGCAAAAAATGTTTGGCAAAAACAAAAAGTTGCGCTCATTATGCCAGTGAAGTCTTGCCTACTGCGCAGGGGATAGCCGTATTCAAAAACCCCTAAGTACAACACGAATTGTTTAAACATTTCTCACTATTCAAACAAGCGTGCGAAAGTTTGGCCAAGAAAAAAAAAGCTGCACTCATTATGCCAGTGGTCAATAGGGTTGAACAAATGACTAAACGCATAGAATATGTATAACGAACCATAGATTTTCCCTTTATCTTGTAATTTCATATCTTCTTTGGAAATGGTAAGACGTTTCAGTGGCATCCACTACCTGTCTTCTTGGCACTGGGCAAGATCTGTTGTAAAACAGGCGACCATGTATTTGTCTTTGTTAGTTCTGATTTTCAGTTTCCAGAGGTGATGTTGATTTTGATTTTTGATTTGATTTATTCGGCTGTATAATCATGAGAAATACAGCCAGGGCTACCCAACTGGCCGGAGGCTATTATCAAGGGCTAGCCCTGGTAACATTACAATATACGTTATACAATAGTATACAGTATACAACAGTATTAACGATACATGTAACTTTGACTACAGAGGCGATCCGTGTTTGGTAACTCGCTAGGATGCATCACCATTTTCTGACTTTGCTTTTGGATCTTGTCTTTATTGTTTACTGTTGGTAAATTTGTTTATTTCACAGATGGAAGAAACTGGGGATTGCCCTGTTGCTGACCCTCCTGTTGGTGAGCTTCGTCACCACAGCAATCATCTGTCTACATTATCATTTTACCATAGCGACTGGGTAAGGTGTACCTACGTATACTGTGCAGAAAGTATGTAGTGGAACGAAATGGAACGAAATTTCGCATCGGTTACGTTCCATTCAACCACGTTTCAGCATATTTGCATAATTTTGTCCTATTTCTAGTGTTTGTGAACTGTACAACCAAGCTGCTCAATGTCTGCTAAGTTCCCGAAACCATCTCAAGCTAGACCCTGTAAAGAGTATGTAGGGACATCTACTTTCTATGTAGTATCAATTTTATATAATGTACCTTTTAAAATCCGTTTAATACATATTTTTCTGTAAAAGACAGAAAAGCATATGACTAAATTCATGCCCCTTTGTGCTCGAAGCCTACCTGTGCTTTAACTCTGTTTAGACGTAGTTTTGAATGGATAGAGGTTACAATCTACGTATCATACCGGACCTGTTACCTCCATGAGACACTGTACTATGTTGGTGTATTCTTTGTCTTTTAACACTGTTATAGATTTCATTGTCAAAGGCCATCATTTACCAAAGTTCGTTGTGATTTTACTTTTGTACGGATTTGGAAATCGCCGTTAGAAAAGATCATCTTTTGTGGACATTCGCATTCTTTCTACTTCTCCAGGGACCAAATCCACTACTATTTCGTGCCGTACTGTCGTATCGGACCGTACCTGGTAGGGGTCGCTGTTGGCTGGCTGCTGACTAAGATGAGAAGGAAAGAGACAAGAAACACGGTGAGCTCACTTATTGGTGCGCCCGTGAGCCTAAACACATGGTCAACGATATATCGCAATTTTAAACTTTATATCCGTACACAAAATAAAGCGCTTATATACCAACAAGCTTTTGATCAGTCTTCTGATCCCTATCAAGTTGAAATGACCCAGAGCCTAAGTCACACATCCGGCACGGAAGTGTGACGTCAGCAAAGGGTCAAAGGTGCTTGGATGTCGGTATCGGCCTAAGTCTCGGTTGAGGTAGCAAAACACAGTTTTCGGTCTATGGGGATTTCTATAGTTAAGGGCCTCAAGGTGACTGGCTTTGACGCGGAAAAAAATATAGTAGGGTGCACTGTTGGAATACCGAAAACGGTTCGGGGTACAAGCCACAAAATATTGTAAAACAACAAAATCCTGTCGGCACATCGCCCTCTCACGCCCACTTTGAAACGCCGCTCTGCGGAGGTCACATAACTGCAGCCGACTCACACCAGAAGGGCAGTTGCGTAATGGTGCACATTTATACACGAAATAGAAAGCTTCCTCAATCCAAACCATACAGTCTCAGAGTCGACACCTCCTGTGACCACGCAGCACAGGTTATATCTGGCTGCCACTCAAATAAGGCTTTTTACCTCTCCTTCAACAATTTTATCCGTACTACTTTATGTACCCGCGTCATGGGGGTTCACGGATAAATACTGTGTTCTGCTACCTTGAGTGAAGGTTTGATGAGGGAAGGCTCTGATGTAAATGGCCTCTTTTACGGATATAAAGTTTGAAATTGCAATATAATGTTGATTACCGTCACAGATGAGCTTACATTCCAGTACATGGTCAACGACTTTCACATCAATATTGCTGTGTCAAAAATGAATAGTTGACGTGGCTGTTTACGTAGATTTCCTCATTTGAGACATTTGAGATCTAACATCTGATAAATGTCACATGTCACAAATGTCACATGTCACATTTGACATCTGATAAACATATGTTCATAAAGTAATTTGATACTATACTATACAAACTATAGCAAAACCAACATTTTTACCATGCGAAGCAGTATTGTGCTACTTTGAGCTACGTGTAAAAGCGTCATATTTAACCTCAATTGAGAATGGACGCTTTACACTTTTTACCTTATTTTAATACCAAGAAGCTAGAAAAAACTATGGTACTCGTATCAACATGTGTATATTGTTAAGCATGAATTTTACTTCGCTAAATTGGGTAAAAATGTACACATATCAGATCACTTGACCTCTTTGTGGATCGTTGGAATACTATGAATAAACTGTCGATCCAACATACTCTTCCACCTAACTCTGTTCTCCAATTTGTCAAGAGAAGGGGAGGATCATTGAGTGTGACAGTTCATTAACCTCTGCCTTCTAAGACGAAGTTAAATCCAAGAATACAGTACATGCACCATCAGTTGATTAGACATTAATGTTATGTATTCTTTCGTTTTGTATTGAGAATGTTCATGCAATTAGCCTTCGGGCATGACTTTGCAAATAAATGACTCATTAATTGTACACCTCTTTTTACCAGACGTTGAGCCTGTTGATGCCCATCGGTTGGCTCGTTGCTGCTGCCTCTGCCATGGCAGTGCTGTACTCAACATACGGTCAGTACAGCGGGACAACTTTCCAGACTGAGTCGGAGAACGTGCTGTACCTGACTGTCCATCGTACCGTCTGGGCCATGGCGGTTGGCTGGATGGTTGTTGCATGCTATTATGGATACGGCGGTTAGTTGTAAACTGATTGTCTTGATGTATGTTTGAATCCAAGGAAACAACGGAAAACTATGTGACATTTGCAAAAGCAGGCGTGGGCACCGGTACAGAAAATTCAGGTACAGCTAGGGCATGTAAACAACGTTCACTGCCTCTTTACCTTGGACTGTAGAAACTATGAACTATAATGGCACGTTATTAGTTGGACCGATAAGCACCCAAACGTGTGAACGCCTGTCAATGGGTCTAAAATCCTGATTTTTCTGGCTCAGTTTATGTCCTGCCACTTACTACTTTACGTAATGGTGCACCACAGGGTGTCGGGAAGAGGCAAGTGCTAAAGGATCGAGAAACGTAGCAAAAATAATGTTTCCCTTCCATGAAAGTAAACATAACAAGCATGGAAGTTTATCTGAGATAGTAAATTACATTATAAGGTAAAACTATGCTCCAACTAAAAATATGCACTCCCCTTCTCTTGCCTGGGACTGGGGAGGGGGCGACATCGGCATCCAACAACCTTTGATCTATTGCTTACGTCACACGTGTGGCAAGGCTCGTTTCCAGAGAGCTGATAAAAGCTGAGTAATTCAGTCGAAATTGCAGGGAGTCCAATGTTTTGGAGAAATAGTTTAACCTTTTCCATCAACATTTATGATAATAATCTTAATTGAACAGTTTCAAAAATATTACAGTTAAACTGGAAGTGAGGGCGATATTTTTAAAACTGTGAGCTGGGGTCATAAAGCGCAAGACAAAACAGTATATAATAGTACAAAACATCCTCCTAACGCCCATCCCCAACGGCGTTAGCATATGGGGCCCTGCTATCTCATGCCCTATCAGTGGTTATTATGATTGTCGCCACAAACCAGCTGTCAACCAATCAGAGAATAGGGTTTTTCTGAGCTTTTTGTTGTCGCAAGCTGTCTCGCAAAGGCCGCTGGGAAGCTATCGCTTTTATCAGCCAATCATGTTACGTATTACAGGACGTATTGCATGGTTCCGGAAGCTATCGCTTTTATCAGCCAATCATGTTACGTATTACAGGACGTATTACATGGTTCCATCCTCCTACGCCCGATCCCCAACGGCCGACTGCCCATATAAGGGTAAGCTCATTAATATTTATAAGCAGGGCGACGAGGAACTGAAACTTACTGCGGGTAGGCCATGAGATAGCAGGGCCCCATAGGCAGAGTCAGCTAGCCGTTGGGGACCGTGCGTAGGAGGATGAGTACAAAATAGAAGCTTCACTCTATAATTCATTCAATAGATGCAGTCTTCTAATTGCAATTGGACCACTATTTCCCAATGACCGTTGTGATGTGCTTTGTTCACTGCAGGAGTGGTGCACATCATCCTCTCCTGGGACGCCTGGGTGCCCCTGAGCCGACTGACCTACTGCGCCTACCTTGTACATATCCTAGTCATGTACGCAGTACACCTAACCCGGGAGGTCCCCATTCACTACTCTACCTTCACTATAGTGAGTGGACATGTATACACTTCTGTCAAAGTGTTAAGGTGACTGCATATACCAAAGTGAAGTACATTAATTGGTAAAATTTCGTACTAATCAGAGCTATAATTATAATACAGCATGTAAAAATGCAATGGAAGATACCAGCTTGACTTGTTATAGAGCTACCGTATTTTCTTTTAAGTAAGGTACGCATTTGTAACTTTTACAAATCTAAAAGGTGTCTCAAATTGTTGCCAAAGTCGGGGTGTGTACTTTATTTGAGATAGGTTATTTTACGTCTCAGCCCCTTACATTTGTTTGCCACTCATCTCAAATGTTTTGTTTTTTTCATTGTCATTTACGCCGTATATCTTCATCCCAGACCGTTTTTTTAATTAAAAAAAATATTTTTTTCGACCTGTCGGTCCATTTTTTTCTGAAAAAAAAAATCCGAGAAACAAGAAATAAATTAGGTGTGGTCTAAAATAACAAATCAGAACAGACAACACGTTTTTTATCAATGAAATCAGCAACATTGCCAACTTGCGCAGCTTCAGTGAGATACCCGCTTCAGACGCTAACTGCTCTTTAACACCTTACATTTGTATGCCTTTTTGCTGGTGCGTAGCACCAGCTTTGAGACAGGAGAAGCGGGTCTTTGGATGCATGCATGGATGGATCAAGCCCTTCTTCGCACGGTCCAGCTCCGGCCCGCACTGATTCCAGCTCCGGCCCGCACGGTCCAGCTCCGGCCCGCACGGTCCAGCTTCGGCCCGCACAGTCCCTCTTTCACTAAAAAATTGGCCAAAAAAGTTTAAGAGTTGCCCATTTTAAGAAAATTCCAGGACGACATGCAAAACTTTTAGCGCATTCGTTGGCTAACGTATTCGCCCATCCTCTGACCGATTACCCAATACCTCCCGTCGCGATACCATAAGCCAGGCACGCCTAAAAAAACTCATCAAACATTTAAGTTACCAACAATAATTCGTAACGGCAAACACATGCTTTATTCTCTGCCCAGCCCCCGGTTTCAAAATATCCCCCAAATACGCACCAGCCAGCTTTTTTTAAAAGCTTTCTTGTTTCAGATCTATTTCTTCTTGGGGCACTTGGCTGTGTCGTACGGTGTGGCGTTCCTGGTGTCTGTGGCAGTAGAAACACCATTGTTGGGACTGGAGAAGATCATCTTCAAGAAATAGCACAAGCATCATCAGTTTAAAGCTTCTTGAACTAATTAACTGTAATATCCAACACAACATTGGACTCACCCAAATTTTCGACTTAACAACACCAGTCTTTGTCAAGAAATGAACAATCCACTGCTGCCGCAACGTCATGTTATGCAGATAGAACACGTGACTCAGTGAGCAGTGGATCATAGGATCATAGGCTCTATTTGATATACGACTATATATTAATCTTACGGTTAGCATTTCAATACAGAATCTTCTAAAGATTTTATTAACAAATTTGTAGGACACAAACGATGACAAGGTCAAGCGTGTATCTTGTTTAGCTTGATACTGCTGAGTATTGTAAAGAATAGAAATAAAAATTTCAGTTACTTGGTATCTTGATAGTTTTATTCATTGATAATGTGGATAAAGAAACAACTAGCCTTCTTGGCTTCGATATGAATAAATGTACAAGTACCAAATGGTATTATAGGTAATACATCGCACTTTTGACATTACATAATATAATTACATAACACTACTTACTGTCTCTAAAAACCAAATAAGTATTCTGACAGTCCTTAGTATGTGAGTACCGGGCCTATTATAGCCGTACCTTCTGTGATGACAGTCGATGGTATGTGAGGACTGTGCCTATAGCCGTCCATTCTGTGCTGACAGTCCATGGTATGTGAGGACTGGGCCTATAGCCGTCCATTCTGTGCTGACAGTCCATGGTATGTGAGGACTGGGCCTATAGCCGTCCATTCTGTGCTGACAGTCCATGGTATGTGAGGACTGGGCCTATAGCCGTCCATTCTGTGCTGACAGTCCATGGTATGTGAGGACTGGGCCTATAGCCGTCCATTCTGTGCTGACAGTCCATGGTATGTGAGGACTGGGCCTATAGCCGTCCATTCTGTGCTGACAGTCCATGGTATGTGAGGACTGGGCCTATAGCCGTCCATTCTGAGCTGACAGTCCATGGTATGTGAGGACTGGGCCTATAGCCGTCCATTCTGTGCTGACAGTCCATGGTATGTGAGGACTGGGCCTATAGCCGTCCATTCTGTGCTGACAGTCCATGGTATGTGAGGACTGGGCCTATAGCCGTCCATTCTGTGCTGACAGTCCATGGTATGTGAGGACTGTGCCTATAGCCTTAAATTCTGTGCTGACAGTCCATGGTGTGTGAGGACTGTGCCTATAGCCGTACGCGTACATTCTGTAATGACAGTCCTTAGTGGGAGAGGAAGTGCTCTCTCTAATAATTTGGCCCTGTGAAAGTTATTTGAAAGCGATGCTGCTCTTTAAATTCCAAATGCAGCTTTAAGTTTTCTTGGCAACGTTTTGGAAGCGTCTAGTTGCCTTTATTACGACATATGAATTACTTGTCACCAGGTGATTTGAATTCAGAAAATATACCTACCTTACGTTTCTCTAAACTTACCTCTCAAGCTGGGCAGCCTATTGACAGTTTGTATTCTCTTGGAAAGGAGGTCACGAAGGGCTGTTCTCAGTCGTCTTGTCGTGCGAGCTCGGCGTGGCCGTTACGCAGCGGAGTGTAACAAACAAGGTTTGATTAGTCTTACTTATATGGGCGTGGTGATTGTCTGAAGCTGACGTCATGGTGACACGTAGGTACTCGAATGAACATTAATTGGCCTAAAATTGACCAATAGCAGAGCGTCTCTAATAAGGGGCAATAAGTGAAAGTGCTGACATCATCCATATGGCTTTTTAACTCATATTGAATAAGGTTTGGACCTAAGCAAACAATATTCAGTAAGCCCTCTCCTCTTCACTGGCAAAACAGTGGAAACTCTGAAATACGATTTGGATTCCGTAAGATAAAAAACACCATCCAGGTTAATTTTGGACTTCCAGATTAATTCCGGACAAACTTTAATCATTTGAAAAACAATTAACCAAATGAATTAAGATTTGAAATTATGGTGTATTAAAAGGTGATTAATATGTAGATTGCAATTAGATGTCTCCAGCAACAAAGCCAATTCTGGAGAACTCTGGGAACCTGAGCCAGAATTCTGGCTCAGAGTCAGAATTCTGGGAACCTAAGTCAGAATTCTCCAGAATTCTGGGAACCTAAAGCCAAAATTTTCCAAAAGCTTTCTTCCTGGAGACGTCAAATTGCTATCTATATGTTAATTACCTTTTAATAGACCATAGTTGAAAATCTTAATTCATGTGTGGTCAATCGTTTTTCAAATGATTAAGGTTTGTCCGGAATTAATCTGGAAGTCCAAAATTAACCTGGAGGGTGTTAAAAGCACTTCGCATGATATCTATCTTCAACAGGTTTTTGTGTGAGGTATTTCTTGTTCGGTGTACACATCTTGCCAGGGGCTGAAGATTGGAATACAAGCGTCAGTGTAACATACAGTGACGTTATTGGAGGTACCAAGCATTTTTTTTTCATAGTCGTTTGGTAAGGGGCACAGACCTCCAATTGCGTATAGCATCAGAATGCATATTTTAGAGCGTATAGAATGTATGTTCGAGAGCGAGAGATAAAAACATTTATCATGAGAATCGCGTGCTCATGAACAAATTAACACTCCATGCTTAACATATTGATTTAATTATTGAACTAAATTAGTTTAATCAATCAATCAATCAATCAATCAATCAGCTATGGTATGCAACAAACTCCACTCACCCAATTTGTGTGTTGAATATTACAGTTAAACTACTTCAATAATGACTTCTACCAACACAGATGAACTTTCAAGCTAATATGGATTTACAGCACACTCTTCGCTTTGGTGGAATCCTTCAACAGCAGCTCATCAGGGAGGTTAATAATATAAAATTTAATATTAGCCACCTTGGTTTGCCACAGTATGGGGTAATGTCCTTGAAATCTGAGCTCAGTTTACGCTGACAATGTTACTGAACGCCCCTTTTCTCAGCGTTTGTCAGATGGCACGGGTGTGTTCTGGCAATTCAAACGGTATAATTAGCAGCCTTAAATGAACTGTGGACAATTGTGAGATCAGATGATAAGGTGCTATACATTGGGCTCAATAGGGAAGAGGAAAAAAGATGTCCCAAAACTACATAGAGATGCACTTGATTCAGCAGCCATAGGGATCACCGGGGCTGTATCTCAGTTTTTAGCACAGAACAGACCCCAGTAGAGGAAACTCACAGCTTTATATCCCACACGAGATAAAAAGGATGATTAAAATTGAAAAAAAAAATATTATGCTCTAAAGCCATTTCCTTGACTGCAGCTCAAACTTAATCATTTGAAATACAGTAGAAGCCGGTTATTTGCACAACGGATAACTGCACACTTCTGTTAAATGCACGGAATCCCAAAATCCCCAAACCGGTGCGGTCCAGCTCGATAACTTTGGACTATTGCACCGTCCGGATAATTGCAAGAAATACATAAGAAATACAGATCGCCTGTAGTGTGTTTTTTTTGTTTGATTTTGCTCTATTTCATTGAATTTGTAACTGACAGGAATGGAGGCTCCAATTGTAGGCGTTGTCATTGGAGCATGTGGATAATCGCTATGTGTCGTTGGGACTCCCTACAGCTAGCAATCCGTATATTTTTTTCGTAACCATTATAATATTAAAGAGAATTTTACGGAATCAATAAGGGTTCACTGGAATACATACGCATTTTACAGAGCTCATACGATCCATAAATAAGACACATGCGGAATTAATAGTTTTCGGGGTTTTATGAAACATATACAACTAGACGAAAATATTGTGAGAAAATTCGTATCACTCGTATGTTTCTGAGAAGTGCACATGGATCATATCAATTCCATAAGATTCATATGAATAATACTTAGGTACTCCTTAGGTGATAATTGTGTTAGTACAGTATAGGTAAACTCATTATAATATTTCGTCCTCAATGTTGACTGGTAAGTCTTTTTGTTTACGCGTGGAAAATCGGTATTGAAACTTCCTGTATCTATTTTGATTTATTCTGCTTGATTTATTCTAGAAAAGCCTGGAAACTAAATTTGCAGGCTTTGCAAATGTCATTGGGGGCATGTGGACATTCGACACGTGTCATTGAGGACCCCTAACGATTCATATCGTCATTGCAATTATTAGTTATTTCTTCTGCAATACTAACATCGACTGCTAGGGGGCATTTATGATCCATGTAACGCTCTGATATTGGCATCTTTGTATTCAAGAGAAGTTTTCGAAATTCATAGGGTTTTAAAGGGATACAAACGTTTTCTTTTGCATCTTACCGCTTGTGTGGTAAAAAGCCTTGAGCCCTAGGATTCAGTGGAAGAATGGAAGAATGCAATGATTCAGTGCAGTTGCAACACTTATTACTTCGCTAACATTGCTAGCTATGCAAAACATGTCAGATTTGTTTTTATATATATTTCCATGTTAACCTTTCATTGTCGTTTGCGTGACCTTCTATTACACTCTACATTCACTCAACATCCTCAATAATAATAAAGAATTACTAGTAATTAAGAAATGAAATTGATTAATAAAAACGTTTATATTTGTAGAAATGGGCTTCTTTTATTTGCAAAAATTTGCTAAAGGGTTAGTGCTAGGATCGGGTAACGGTACAGAAAATTTAGGTACAGGTACGGTCCAGGCCCAGAGGATCAGGTCCAACTGGAACTAATTGTATGTGAACGTGCAATACTAAAAACATTGATACATTTGTCTACAAAGGAATCTGTTTGGTGAAGTATCCTATCTTCACATAAACAACACTAACTGCCTATGTTAGTTTAGTCCAAGTTTGACTGTAGAAAATTGACAAAAATAACTATGTTATTAACTCTGTAAAGTCTCATAAGTATATAGGAACTTATTTAGCGTCCACAATGTCTTGGGAAATGCTTATTTCACATATGATTGCCAAGGCACCCAAACGAGTGTCCACACTTAGAAAATTGGAATTTAGACTAGAAAGGTATTTGCTTATGAGCAAGTTCAGCAATTTTCACTCCGCCCTTCTCCTTATGTAGAAACGGACTGTTCAAAATCGAATTAAAAACAAAATCGGCCCATGCGAGGATGGACACTTCATAATGTACATTTAAGATCTTCACCTGAAACTACGGTTTAATTTTTACAAGAGAGTGCTATCGAAACGCAAAAGAATCAATATATCTGATATCCGTGACCAACTACCCCACCAACAGAAACACAAGGACCTGCCAGCATGCTGTTGCTATGCTCTCCTCCTATTAGTGATTGATTACCATGAAACTCATGAGAAACACATTGGAATCACAGTTTCTAATTGGCAATAAGGAAACCTTTCGAATATATATTCTCCAAAGCAAACATTAGGAACCACCTAACCAGGGAAAACGGAGGATACACACAGGAGATTCTCCTCTTCTGCTATGTGTGTTTCTCCTGTGTTTCCCTCTACTTAAATCTACGAACTTAGGTTTGAGAATGACTGGTTGGTCAAACAAATATACAAAGAGTCTCAGACAGAACTCTCCTTCTGCCACAGAAAGTCCGCATTGTTTAAAAGCTCCGCAAGTCGCTCGTTGTACGGTCGGTAAAACTCGTTCAGAATCCGCCGGGTCTTCGGCAACATCTGGCCTATGCTGTCATACTTTCTTTTCTGGGAATTTCTCTTGCGGAAGCCGAAGATGGATTTTTTTCGGACAGGTCCTGTAAAGTGGATTAAAACAAAAGTTGTTCAAATACTGGTTTATTGGTAAGATGGCAAGAACCAAGGACTCTTCAAAGATCTATTAAAGCTCTAATATCATGGTATATAAACCTATTATAGCTGCGTGGTCGTTTCACTCAAAGGGCGAAGAGACTCATGATCAGCTACAATAATAGGTTTGGATACCAGGCGTAAGTAAACACAATAATAATCATAGTAAATACTGTGTAGATCTAAAGCAGTGGGGGACGAAACACGTTTTGATTTAACGAAACTAAAAGAATCACGAGATGTCACGAAGACATTCCCCAGAAAGAACAGAAAGCCGCTTTCCTCTTAAAATTGCAGAATCCAAACAAATTGTGGAAAAAGTGGGGCCTTTCATCTTCCTCTGCTTCCAAGAATCCAATTTAGTATATCAAGTTGACGGATAGTGGTTTCGAATCGCAATATTTTCACAAGTTTCCAGTTTGAACCACCGTCTGTTGACTTTTGGATTTGAAATAGAATCAGTGCTGTTTTCTTAACCAACGGACATTGGGTACACCACGGAAAAAGTTTAATTAGCGTTACTTGCACTCAGCCTTCAGCAGTGACTTGAAATTATAAAAGTATGATTATCAATACTGACCAAGATCCAGGAAGTTGAGAACCCTCGTCATGGTTGTGTTTGGGTCCCTAGCATGATCCTCTAGACGCTGAACGAGAATCTGGTCACGCGGGAAAATAGACAACCAGTCCCGCAGGTACACCTCGTACAGCCCCCGCCGCAGGCGAACCTGGGGACGGGATAAACAAAATTGAAAAATACGTCTTCTAACTTGGAGACGAGTTCTCGCCAGCCTGAATTTTTTCCGTCTCCTAGATTTTGAACGGAAATCCTGTCGAGCGTCAGAGGCCTGAAGAGATTTTTAAAAAGTATACAGCCTAACCTGGGGACGAGGTTCATAAAATATGTAGTCTATCCCGGGGACGAGATAAAAAAAATACATAGTTTAGCCTGGAGACGAGATTGAAATCTACGCAGTATATCTAAATTTAAGAACGAGATTAAAAAGTACTATGTCTAATAGGACAGGACAAGTTTTTGATAATTCAACGTTAGTGCTTACTGTTCCAGATGAAGGAAGATCGGTTTCGGTGCCAACTCTATCTCTTAGGGAAACAGAGAACC
>NC_049987.1:2379104-2416968 GCF_000003815.2 Branchiostoma floridae | reverse complement strand
GCCTGAGATACGGAGAGTTAGAATAACCCTCGTGTGGAAATCTGTATTTGACCTCTTCACATGTAAGAACTTCCAGAAGAGATAGTCGGAGTACAACCTGCAGAGAGAAAGCATATTCAAACGGTTTAACGTTATGGGATATATGAGCTTTCCTCTACACAACCAGTTAATCTCAGCTTAGCTGACGTTTCGATGTCTGTCAGACATTTTCCTCAAAGTTCCTAGGTGTGAGGATGAACTCACATTTTAGTGGGGTTCCTAAGTGTGAGGATGAAATTGGCCTCACCTTTCAGTGGGGTTCCTAAGTGTGAGGATGAAATTGGCCTCATCTTTCTGTGGGGTCCTAAGTGTGAGGATTAACTCACATTTCAGTGGGGTTCCTAAGTGTGAGGATTAATTCACATTTCAGTGGGGTTCCTAAGTGTGAGGATGAAATTGGCCTCGCCTTTCTGTGGGGTTCCTAAGTGTGAGGATGAACTTACCTTTCTGTGGGGTGCCCAAGTTTGAGAATAAACTTACCTTTCTGTGGGATTCCTAAGTGTGAGGATGAACTTACCTTTCTGTGGGATTCCTAAGTGTGAGGATGAACTTACCTTTCTGTGGGGTTAATAAATGTGACAATAAACTTACATTTCTGTGGGGTTCCTAAGTGTGAGGATGAACTTGACCTTACCTATCTGTAGGGTTCCTTAGTGTGAGGATGAACTTGGCCTTACCTATCTGTAGGGTTCCTAAGTGTGAGGATGAACTTGGCCTTACCTATCTGTAGGGTTCCTAAGTGTGAGGATGAACTTGGTCTTACCTATCTGTAGGGTTCCTAAGTGTGAGGATGAACTTGGTCTTACCTATCTGTAGGGTTCCTAAGTGTGAGGATGAAATTGGCCTTACCTATCTGTAGGGTTCCTAAGTGTGAGGATGAACTTGGCCTTACCTATCTGTAGGGTTCCTAAGTGTGAGGATGAAATTGGCCTCGCCTTTCTGTGGGGTTCCTAAGTGTGAGGATGAACTTACCTTTCTGTGGGGTGCCCAAGTTTGAGAATAAACTTACCTTTCTGTGGGGTGCCCAAGTTTGAGAATAAAGTTACCTTTGTGTGGGATTCCTAAGTGTGAGGATGAACTTACCTTTCTGTGGGGTTAATAAATGTGACAATAAACTTACATTTCTGTGGGGTTCCTAAGTGTGAGGATGAACTTGACCTTACCTATCTGTAGGGTTCCTTAGTGTGAGGATGAACTTGGCCTTACCTATCTGTGGGGTTCCTAAGTGTGAGGATGAACTTGGCCTTACCTATCTGTAGGGTTCCTAAGTGTGAGGATGAACTTGGCCTTACCTATCTGTAGGGTTCCTAAGTGTGAGGATGAACTTGGCCTTACCTATCTGTAGGGTTCCTAAGTGTGAGGATGAACTTGGCCTTACCTATCTGTGGGGTTCCTAAGTGTGAGGATGAACTTGGCCTTACCTATCTGTAGGGTTCCTAAGTGTGAGGATGAACTTGGCCTTACCTATCTGTAGGGTTCCTAAGTGTGAGGATGAACTCGGCCTTACCTATCTGTAGGGTTCCTAAGTGTGAGGATGAACTTGGCCTTACCTATCTGTAGGGTTCCTAAGTGTGAGGATGAACTTGGCCTTACCTATCTGTGGGGTTCCTAAGTGTGAGGATGAACTTGGCCTTACCTATCTGTAGGGTTCCTAAGTGTGAGGATGAACTTGGCCTTACCTATCTGTAGGGTTCCTAAGTGTGAGGATGAACTTGGCCTTACCTATCTGTAGGGTTCCTAAGTGTGAGGATGAACTTGGCCTCACCTTTCTGTGGGGTTCCTAAGTGTGAGGATGAACTTACCTTTCTGTGGGGTGCCCAAGTTTGAGAATAAACTTACCTTTCTGTGGGGTGCCCAAGTTTGAGAATAAACTTACCTTTCTGTGGGATTCCTAAGTGTGAGGATGAACTTACCTTTCTGTGGGGTTAATAAATGTGACAATAAACTTACATTTCTGTGGGGTTCCTAAGTGTGAGGATGAACTTGACCTTACCTATCTGTAGGGTTCCTATATATTATAAGTGTGAGGATGAACTTGGCCTTACCTATCTGTAGGGTTCCTAAGTGTGAGGATGAACTTGGCCTTACCTATCTGTAGGGTTCCTAAGTGTGAGGATGAACTTGGCCTTACCTATCTGTAGGGTTCCTAAGTGTGAGGATGAACTTGGCCTTACCTATCTGTAGGGTTCCTAAGTGTGAGGATGAACTCGGCCTTACCTATCTGTAGGGTTCCTAAGTGTGAGGATGAACTTGGCCTTACCTATCTGTAGGGTTCCTAAGTGTGAGGATGAATTCGGCCTTACCTATCTGTAGGGTTCCTAAGTGTGAGGATGAACTTGGCCTTACCTATCTGTAGGGTTCCTAAGTGTGAGGATGAACTTGGCCTTACCTATCTGTAGGGTTCCTAAGTGTGAGGATGAACTTGGCCTTACCTATCTGTAGGGTTCCTAAGTGTGAGGATGAACTTGGCCTTACCTATCTGTAGGGTTCCTAAGTGTGAGGATGAACTTGACGTTTGGCTGTACAGCCCGGATCAAGTCCGCTATCAGGATCGGCGGCTCGTTGTTTGGAGTGTCCCATAGTTCCTCTCTCCAGTGGTCGTTGTAAAATATTGTGATGGGATCGCCGTCTCCTATATAAAGCAAATATGGTAAAGGTATTCCCATATAGCCTATTTCAGAGGCTGTAGGTGGTGGCAACCCTCTTATTTTACCTTCCCAACCGAACCAATCAGGTGTACAATTTTATAACTGAATGGAGCGAGGCATAGCGAAATCACGCAAAGAATGTTTATCTATGGCAGGCCTAGGAAGGCATTAAAATGTAGTCCCATAGCTATAGCCTGTTTTGAAGGCTGTCGGCGGAGCTCATTCTTCTCCTTCCAATGCCGTTTACCTCCCCAACCGAAGTCAGGTACCCTGGGTGGAATGAAGAAAGTCACATAAAGGAGTTTATCTATTAAAGGATTTTGAAGTATCAAAACGTACCCACAAAGCCAAAGCCTGTTTTGGACCCTTCAGGGCTAGAGACAGGGGGTCGTTATCTACTGTGTTTAGGACAAGGAGCTCTCCTTCCACCGCATTTTACCTCCCCAACGGAAGTCAGACAGATGTTTATTTTCACAGTGAGGGCAGTCGTGTTAAACTGTTAACGTGTACCTGTTATGACGTCATGACTGACAACTTCTTCTCCGAATGAAGTCCAGCGTTTCCGGGTCCGGTGCCAGATATCCCAGGCTGCATCATCAAAATAATCCAGATATTTACCTAAAAGAGAACCGTGATTAATCATAAAACAATGAAAACAGTGAACAATGAAAAACTGTAATTATGAATTTATTTGCAGCTTCAATCGGCTTGGGGAAAACCGCCCATGGAGGTTATTATAGCGGCGCCCGTTACGATAAAATGTTCATAGGCCCCTTGACTTTGTGCTAGTCGCTAATCTCCAATCAGATCCTACAATGGCATAAGATAGTACCAAACTGGCCAAGGAGTGTAGTCAGCCAAGAGGTGTACATTTGCCACGTTAAATCTGCTTCCAGTCGGCTAAAACAAAGCAAATGGACACCTGTTGGTTGACTACACTTCTTGGCCAGTTTGGTACTATCTTATGCCATTGTAGGATCTACTTGGGGATTACTAGAACCCTGATAGTGATGTGTGTGTGTTTACTTTCAAACACTTTCCCATGTGCACTAGGTGGTGTATATACAGAGCGGTGCCCATCTCCGTCTCAATAGCCTTGGGCCACGCAACTGCAAATATTACAGGGGTTAGTCCACTGGTAGCGATGTGTGTTTAACTACCATATGTTTGTCTTACCCTTATAGTCTTCGGCAGAGAAAGCAAAATGTATACCATTTTTAGCTTTTAAAAGTCTTGGTAAGACCTCACCGGGGATCCAACTCACGTCCTACCAAAGTAGACTATACAAACACAAATACAAGGCAAACATTATACATGTATTTTCTTATATTCTATGATTTCGTTTTTACTCACAACATTACTTTTGTTATATGATTTGCTTGTCTGTAATTGTTTCAGTGTTGTTGTTTTTTGTACTCTTAGTTTGTTTCTGATGACGGCACAAAACAAGCGTGTTGAGCTAGAGTGTGTCGCCATCATGTTATGTATTTATCTGTTGCAATAAAAAAAATACAATGCGAAAACTCTGCTTGTTAGGCCATCGCACCAACATTGATGTTATTCCTTCATGCGTAATAACAATCTCTATGATTTTCACTTACCGTCTGGTTGTGTAGATTCCATTATTGTTGTTAATGTTATTACTGATATTTTTGTCATTGATTAGAATGTTTTATCATTGTTTAGAATGTATCAACCTATTAGTTATTTGCGCTTCCTTCTCATACACATACTATTGTTTTAACTGTACTCTGGAGGTGTGGGCCCTAGGCCTGTGAAGGATATACTAATCATGTTGCGCACACGTCTAAGATTTCATTATGAGAATCTTAGTAAATAAATAAAATGGTATTGCAAGTCGTCGGTGAAAGTTGAATTATACATCAAATTAAGTTTCGCATGGTTACAGTTATTCCGAGATTTTGGAAATGGTAAGACGTACCAGTAAGCATTGGCTGTAAATTTGTATTCGCCTCATGAACATATCAATTCAGAGCTTTGGTTTAAAACTAGCCTGATTAAGTCTCGCTTATGGCAGCCCTCGCATCTGACCGGCCTCCTCGGGAGGGTCAGTAACAGCCCTTGGCAGCAAAGTTTGTGTAACACATGTACATGTACAGACTATATGTGGACGGGACAGTTACAGCCCTATAGTCAGCATAGTTTGTGTTATACCCCTGTCACATTTGGCGAAAATCGATCGGACGACTATTCTGCGTCATCGACCGAGACTCGCTTGTAATTATAACTCTATTGCACAACAATTGTACAAGGTACAAAGTATGGCTTATATGTGACAGGGACGGTTTTCAGGTGAAAAATACGCGCAACCCTCTGTCGATCTTACATATGGCCGATCTTCCATCGATACGCCCGAAGATCGTGGATAATGTGACAGGGGTATTATACAGACTAGTTTAAAACCTGGTAACTCTACATTTTTGTCCAGTCAATGATTAAATACAGCGATTTCCAAATGTCATCTAATCGTACCGAGATGTTGGTGTTGATCCAGAGTCCACCAGTTCGGTTCGTTTTTACTAGCACTGACAACATCCGGGTGTTGGTTGATGCGGTAGTAGAGATCCGTGGTTCCGCACTTCGGCATACCGATAATGTAAAAGTACGGTAAACATCTGCAGAGGAAGGAGTCATTAATTGGTTGATTGGTTGGTTGATTGATAATAATGAACTTTATTGCACGACATTTGCACATGGTACAAAGTATGGCAACGATTATTACACAAAGTACAAAAATAGGTATAAAGAATAAGTCTTAACATCCTAATAAACATAATGAGGGCTAACACAAGTCTTTGATATAATATTACAATGGAGTTGGGCTAATCATTACTTTCATTATTTTTTCTAATAGCAAAGCAGTCTTTGATATATTTGCCTATCTTTGCATTATGGGAGTTGTGGCATCTAAAGATATATACAAATCTGTCTGTAACATCGAGTCTCTTGAAATCTGCTGTACTGGATTCGAGAAATGTGAATAACTCATTACGTAAAATAGCGTATCTAGAACATTCCATTGATTGAGTTTTTGTAAGGGAGTGTGTGTGTGTATGTGAGTCAATGTTTGTATTTTTCAGTGAATAAGGGATTGAACATACACATAGTGTGAGTGAGTGAATGAGTGAGTGAGTAAGCATGTGACTGAGTGATGGAGTGAGTGACAGAGAGTGAATGATTGAGTGTGTGCTTACGTGGATGAGTGAGTTTGTGAAAGTGACTGATGAGTGAGGACGTGGTGAGTGAATGAGTGCGTGAATGAGTGACTGAGTGGCTGAGTGAGTGAGTGAGTGAGTTAGCATGACAACACGCTCACCTCAACCTAAATTGCCCGGTCCCGTTGTCAGAGCGTCCCTCCCGCCACCGCGAATCCACGTCTGTTCCCTGCACCTTCTCGAACCAACACGGGTTCTTGTAGTCGGGGAGAAATTCCTTCGGGAGAGCTGAAAAGATCTTTAGCGAAAGAGATACATTGTTAAATGATTATTTTCCCGACAGTTGTCCATGAAGATGATTATGTCAGAAACTCTTGTAGCTCGTCTTTAACTTCAATCTTGCATTCCTGTACTTGTTTATCTACTCAACATTTTATTCACATATATTTCAGTGCGGTTAGACAAAAAAACATCCAACCCAAATGATAACACCATTATGTATCGATGGATTTTTGTTGTGGAATTTTGTCGAAATTTCTTTAAATCAGGCCAGACAAATTTTCTAACATTTGAAATTAAAAGTGTCCATAACCCCATGTGATAATCCACCCTAGCCCCTGTAGAAGACTTGTATGTTCCGGTCTTAGCTTGTCTTATTTCTTTATTTGATTATCCTTATGTACTATCACATCTTACATGTTACTTTACTTTATTGTTTATCGCTTTTTATTTTGTGTAGTATGGGAAGGGGGGCAGGGCTTTTAAAGATACAATTATAATAACACGTTTTCTTCTGAATGCCGATTGAATGTTTTCTGTATTTTCCTGTGCAAGTAAATAAAAATAACTAACGATCAAGCTAACGAATCGAAATTAGACCTATATATTAAAGTACTTACTCCCTGGTTCAGTCTCCTCAGTTCTCTCGTCATGTTAAATCCTACTGCTTGTGTCGTCTGTGTCTTCTCACCCGACCATGACGTATTCTGACGTACTTGTATGATTCTATCGTCCATTATCTCTTCACGTGGTAAGGAAGTACCTACCGCAGCCCACCGTGGCGCGCCCCGGTCTTCCAGCGGGTTCCACCCCCCGTAACTGTACCCGTACAGAAACAGCAGCGTCAGGAGACAAGCGCAAAGCACCAGAGCTTTACCCCAGAACTGGCGGGTGGTCGGCTGTTGGTTCAGCATTTTAGGACGAAAAAACACATTTGTAATGTAAAATATTAGAATTTTAAAAAATGCCTGGCACGTTGCTGTACATCTCTCTCTTTCTCTTTACATATCTATATGTGAAGTAGTAAATTAATACTCATACATACACACACACGTATGCATATATATGTATATTCATTGCTCTTTGTTGTAGTTCAAGACAAACCAGACAAAACAATAAACACAGGAAAAGGATATGGTAGTTTTGCAAAACCGGATAGCGTGTATTGTCGGTGCTGTCAACGCAAATGTAGCAAACAACGCCAGACCAGATCCTTGTACTCGAACTCAGGACCTCTCCATGCCACATCATGCTAACATCCTACCGCTACGCTATCCGATGCGACTTAAAGCTCGAGGGTATGCAGGAAAGGGCCAAAATATACAAACCTCTTTTCAGTGTGAGTTAAAGCCTAAAAACCATAGTGGCCCACACAGGGCCATTATAAATGAATGGATCACTTTTGCACTGAAGACAGGTTAAAGAATGTCACGATTGTCAATCAATAAAACTAGATTTAAACTGATTTGCACAGAATCGGGCCAACAGGTATTATAATAATAAGTACCCACCATGAACATATTGTTGATGATCTCCGTACCTCTTCCCGTCTTGCGTCTTACGTGTTTTTGGTCTTGTAATTCTAGGATTGCAAATGGATGTGTCACGTTGGCCAATAGTCAGTAGCATTCAGTTTATGTTCTGGGAGACACGTCGACGCAAACAAGCCGGCTTGTTTGATCTTGTTTTGGACGGATATTTGTGTGCCATTTTTGGCGACGCCTCAGGAGCGAGCCAAGTGGTATATTATTGTGTTCAGTCTGCAAAAATTCTAGGAATTGTGCAGGGATGTTTCCACAGGAATCCTAGTAGTCCACAGGTATGCTGGGTATGTAAGTCCCCCAAAAGATCTATACAGGATATACTAGTATCTCAGGAATGCAATGGCGAAATGTAGGTCATGATCATACTGGCTCCCTGTTTTAGGAAAATAGTCGTAGATAGGGACACTCTGCACAATATAGATCACCTTGTGTTGATTGTTATGTTATGAAGGATACACGCACGCACACACGCACACACATACACACGCAGCGTTCAAAATATTTTTTTGGTTACATGCAAAATTGCAATTCGCAAGCCAGCTACCCAACACCATCCTGCTAGCAGATGATATACTCTTCTACAATACTGAGAAATATTTCAAACCCTGCTATGTGTTATTTCTTGGGACACATTCTTACACTACTCTGACTGGAATTCAGGTGGCTACGAATCCAACATTACCTCTTTCGTTGGAATTCCAACAATGGATCTGTCGTTGGAATTCTGACACTGCCATCGGAATGCCAACACTGCCACCTTCACTGGAATTCCAACACTGCCTCTCTGACTGGAATTCAAACATTGCCACTGAAATGCCAAACTGTCACTTTCACAGGAATGCCAACACTGCCACCTCTGTGAAATGTAGGTCATGCTGGCTCCCTTGAGGAATGTGCTCGATCTAGGAAACTAGTCATAGACAGGGAAAGTCTGCATAATTGATCACCTTGTCTTGGTTGTTTTGTTATGTACACGTGGCACAGCTTCAGAACTCTTTTGTGGGTAAGTTACTCGGTGTAGCACTGTAAACGGTAGACTATAATCTCAGAAAAGCCAGAACCTCGGTATAAATACAACTACAGAGATTCGGGGATCGTCCAGCCATGGTGCAGAGAGCTGTAGTCTGGTGTAGAAGAGGATTCTTTATACTTGCATTGGACCTTCAAGGCAGAGGGTTGTTTGTGGGGCAGCTAGTGGATGCTATACTGTGTCGGTGACAGAGGCAAAAGCCAGAGGGAGATTCGTGCATCGACCGTTATTGCTGTGGGTGGCGAAGACATCTATTGTGCGGACAGTTCAACCATCAAGTTATCCCAAGGACTGGATTACTGCGTATATAGGAGAGTCAAGTGGATTAGGTACAAGAAAGTCATTCAAAGATAAAAAGTGCTGGAAACGGTTGGTTCTTTCTTACATTTCTTTTCTTCTCCACTATACTCCTCGCAGCAGAGCCTGTTATTTGTAGGGTAAGTAAATTACTGTTCATTGCTGGTACTGATAGCAGTGCATTGCATTCCTGAGGGCTGGTCTGTTACATGTATCAGGGACAGTACTGTTCTGGTGACTGTAGGTTTATGTTACAGGTAGGCTAGTGAATTGTGCCAGGGATAGTGCGACAGGGAAGTTCCAGGCGATTCCCAGTTTGAGTTGTGTTGATGTTTACTTCAACCGTCGCCATGGCAATAACGTTTTTATTGCCAGTCTTGTTTATACCTATTGTGTATATTTGCACGTTACAGCTGCTTCGTACGGTTTACAGTGTATTTGAAAATTTGATGCGTGTGCGGATGTCATCCATATAATCAAATCAACATGGCCTAAGTAAAGAAATAAAGTCAGCAGAGGTAGTTGAAGACTTCAGTCAGAGCCAATGATTCTCACAACAATTTCTTTATTTTACAGGAGTACTTTCTTCCATGGGCTGGCTGCCCCCGAGGAATATAACATTTGAACCCCCACTGATCATTGTACGTCATTCCTGACCACACGCATTTAGTACTAGTATTTGTTGTTCAAGATATGATAGTAATTATCTAACAAATAAGAAAAAATCACGTACAGTAGCTGCCTTGTGATATGGTATTTGGACCAAATTGAGACACCTTGTGGTACTGCAATTCCTGATTTTTTCAATGTACTGTTATGTTCACGGTTTTCACGGTGACGACTGTAACGTGAACTTATCATTACCGATAAAAAATAATTCACAGACTTTTTTCATGCGCACTTGCCACAACAGTGAACATTTAGTTCCGAGAACAAATAAAATTTTCTCAGACCGTGAAAGTTTGGTACCGTGAAGATAAAGTGAATTACAGTATGTAATATATTTGTCTTTACACCTTACACATCTAGCTATAATTCAATGTTTTTAACAATGACGGAAGTTGATGAGAGTACATGTAGATCAAAACTTCTCACAATGGAAAGCTCGATGAATAAATCGACTGTCTGTGGTCTTTGAAAGGAATTCTTTTTATCTGATATGATTTTTTATTGACATATCCACATCATTCAGTGTTTGTGTCTATGCTTGTCGTGCCTGCTGTGTCTATGTTCTTTCTCCCTACTCCTGCTTCTGTGGTGTTCTCTGTGCTTGGGTTTGTCATAGTCTCTTTCGTGTCTGTCTCGTTTCTTGTGGCCACCGTCATCGGAATCACGATCGTGTCTGCGATGCTTCTTGTGTCGCCTGTCGTCCTCAGAGCTGCTGCCATCCCTCCCGCGCCTGTCCGTGTGGGGGTCGCGTTCCTTCTTGTGATGCTTCTTGCGGTGTCTCCTGTCGTCTTCAGAACTGCTGCTGTCACGTCTGTGTGTCTTCTTGTGCTTGTCATGTCTGGATCTGTTCTCTGTGTCCTGTGAAACAAAATAGGTTACAGTTTCAGAACACATTTGTCAACATCAGCAGGGCTCGAAATAGTTTTTCTGCATAACGACACTGGTGCAGGTAACATTGAAAATTAGTTGCACCAGACAAATTTTATCTGCACCACTCTCATATTAGGAATTACGGATTATATTATAATTGTTCAGGAACCATTGTTATTTTTTAATTATATTTCATAGGGGGTAACAGTTGACGCAGCTAATAAGAATCCATGTACACCTACATCATAGTACATTTATGTATAAAACCCATTACATGGACAAGTGCAGGTTAGTTGCAGGTAAACACCAGAAATACCTGCACAGCTCCAATTTTACCTGCATATGCAGGTGGTATTTCGAGCCCTAATCAGCAACAAAGAACGGTACTGGGAGGCAAAGACATTGTTCCGTCTACTGAAATTTCCAATGGTTGAAATGGCTGGCCATGTTCTACGAAGGTCAGATGACATCAAGGTGCTCTACATTGGGCTCCTGAGGGAAGAGGAACAAGGATGTCCTAAAACTACATAGAAATGCACTGTGGCTAATGATCCAGCAACCATGGGGATCACCTGGGCTGTGTCTCAGTTTTTAGCACAGAACAGACCCCAGTGAAGGAAACTCACAGCCACATGCAGATGTCCCACACGGGAGAATAGAAACAACATTGAAATTTGAAATATTACGCTCTGAAGACAATTCCTTGACTGTAATTTAAGCCTTATTTGAAATACATGTAGAACTTTGATCTCAGACATGCAGAGTGAAGAGCTCCTCCTCCTCCCCCCCCCCCCCCCCCAAAAAAAGAACTATTGTAACACCCCTACAAAGTTGAAGGCGTTTCCAGTACCTTACTCCTCCTGTCATGGCTGGGGTCGGGACCTCTCCCCCGGTCCTGGGTCCTGCTGGGTCCAGCTTCATCATCATCATCATCACCCAGGATCAGGTCATACTGTTTCCTACAGAAAACATGAAACATAATCATGGTAGCCATTGCAAAGCTCTGTTATACAGTTAAGACACATACTAAAACGCTTTTCTATTGTCTTTCCAATGCATGACTGAAGGAAGGATACTTATGCAAAACCCACTGGAAACATAGCTAATATCTGTGACCAACTACTCCACCTACAGAAACACCTGCCAGCCTGCTGTTTTCTATATACATCACAGTCATTCACACTCTCCTCCTATGAGAGATTGATTTCCATGAAATCCAAGAGAAACACATTGGAATTGGTCTCTAATTGGCGATAAGGATATACATCCTCTAACTAAGGTAAATATCAGAAACCCTCTGAATAGAGAAAAAGGGAAGATCCACACAGGAGATATTTATTCTTCTGCTGCGTGTGTTTCAACTATTGAAGTGAGGTTTCGAACCAACTACAACAAAAATGTGTGGTACGGTTACTAAAGATAGAAGCAACTAGCAGATAAACTAAAATCATGATTCTATAGTAGCCCTTCAACTGGTCATGCAGTAGCATAGCTGCCATGCATCAGGGTAGCTCCTACGTGTGCTACTGCCAATTGTCTGGGGAACTGTATATTCATATCTTTTGGTGGTGACGACAGTTAATTAGCAAATTAAGGAATGGGTTCTAGAGCTCTTGTTCGAACTGGCGTTGCAACACCTGTTCGAATACAGCAATGAGTTAACCATTTCAAGTTTCTTGGTTAGCAGAAGGGAACATATGAGCAAACTACTACCTGGATGCGATCAATCAGTGCCCTCATCCCAAATTTTGATGAGAAATTAATATTCCAGAAGATAAAGATGTCCAAGTTCCCAAACAGAATAGCAGAGAAGCGAATGTGTGTAGTACCTCGGAGTGAACTACTATCTGGATGGTACCAAGGATAATCTGGTAAGGCTAAGCATGGGCCTTAATCTTTATAAGTCCCACTGGTGTTCAAAAAACTTGTACAACTTACCCGACACCCTTGGTTTTATCCTTCAGTTCAAACTTGGACTTCTGGCCACCTTTGGGTGCATTAGGGCCACCTGTTAGGGACAGATGTGATGATATAAAAAGAGATTGTATACTTCAGGTACGCATATATATATATACTTCAAATATTAAGGTGTTCGAGAAATTCTTCAGAAGGCCTTGGTAACACTGGTCATACTTTAAATGTGGTGGTCATCCATGTATGGAAATACAGTAAAATTACTTAGTCAACTTCTTATACCTCCTGTCACATACATACTTGTGTCATGTACATACATTTCCATCTCCGATAGAAAGTCTCTGCCTGTGAGGTCGTACCAATAATAGAAATGCACAGTTGCTGTACTTTAAACAAACAGTATCTTTAACTAAGAGATGAAGAAACATATTATCTAGGTACTATCATAACACAATCTGGGACCTAAGCAGCTCTGCTAACATCTGTTGAACCCACCTTTCCACACCTTGGACACAGACTGGCTGAAGTCCACATGGATACGGCGGTCATCGATCAAAACGTTGTCCATCTTAAAGTACGCCTCCTCACAAGCCTCGGGCTGGGGGAACAGTGATCGGGTTATGGATTGATTGAATCTTTCTTCCATAGATATTAGTATTGCATATCAAAGGTCATTTTCATTTGGGAAAACATATTGTTTTTGGTGGTGTGTTTTTCTTACTTCCTTTTTCTGTCATTTTTGTAATGCCTCAGAGACTATTTCTTTCTTTTTATGACACCTCAGTGGTAAGTCTAATGGATTGCATTGGGTGTGATTAGGTTCACAAAAAAACAAATTACTTGGAGGGAAATACCCTGCATTTTCTCAAACGCTGTACAAGGATACTCCATATCGTTTTGTAAAAAGGATTATACAAAAGGTTAAATCCTTCCCACCCTTATGGACATATTGGGCAGTGCCCATTCCCAATCAGAGCCCCCAGGCCACACAGCAAGCACTGAAGCATGGGGCTAGTTTTGTTGGTTCCTGACAGAACTTTTTGATTGCAAGACTTAAAAAAAAAGAACATGATACCTGTACCTTCTCAAACTCCACAAAGGCATAGCAGAGGGAGTCTCCTGTCTTCTGGTCCCTGATGACCTCACAGCTGTCATGGCAACACAATATGAATATTCATGATACATAAATTAGGGAGACAATCTTATCTCATTGCCCCTGCAGTTCAACAAAAGCTACTACAGCTACAGGACTACACTAATATCACTTCTTACTGAAACCAGGAGCTACAGTTGTATCTGCCACACATGTAAAGATCATGACCCAAGCACGTTCAGATACAAAAAACAATTTTTTTTATTATGTTGTAGTACTCGATGTAGCTGCAAGGGGGACCAAATCACACATTTTAGTGACTGAAACCTTTGCCTTACCCATATACCATTCAAATCCATCTACAGGATCTAGGGAAAGAAAAAAAAGAAATTTTTCAATACTTGTAAAACAAATCTAATACTATTTTTTACAAGTAATAGCTTCACAATAAGGCTCCGCCCCTGAGGCACTGCCTTACGAACTAACCATTTGATCTCTCCGAACCTGGAGAAGATGACCTCCAGGTCGTCGTCCTGGGTGACGGGGTTCAGCTTGCAGACAAACAGCACGTTGTCAGGGGGCGCTACATCTGCCTCGGGGAGGTCTCCCACCTACGGGCGCAACATGCTGATCTTAGCGAGACATCGGTCTAACAGCCGTATGATATTAGCAAGGCTCTTTGACAGTTCAGAGGTCACAGATCCTATGCTGGACACAATAGGCCGCAGTGTGACATCCTAATCTTATACATGTATCTTGGGTAAGCTGTAGAGAATAATTGGTTGTTCCCAATTAAAAAAAAGTGTTGCTATTCCTTCAGTAATGGTATTATTCGATGATGTCACTGAACTCAATCATATCCAGTTGCTTGACTAAGTGCTATTTTTGGACGCCACATAACGTAAACTATGATGTCAGTTAACTTGACTTTTTGGCAGAAAGAATCTATTAAAATTAAGCATGAAATTTTGCAAACTTTGATGTAAAATGACATTAAAAAAGTGCACATGTTGTACAAATGTCTTTACATTATTATACTTTTATTATGTTTGTCTTCTTCTGTGAGCCATTAACAATTTCAGTGTTATTGGTTACATAAGCCCTTTAGTGGCACCTCTTACGAGAATGAACTGAACTGAACTAAAGCCCTTTAAATATGATGTGTGTGCAAGCCGTGAACAATGTATTACAGGGTCATTAGTGACATAAGTGCTTAGATAAACTTAAAGAAAGAGAAGAAGTAGTCCTGACCATCTCCAGGATCTGTGTGCGAGCCTGGGCCTCCTTCTCCTGTAACATTTCCTCCACCTCCTCCTGACTCCGCCCTTCTGTGTCGTCTATCGCCTCGTCAGCTCCGATCCGCCCACTCTGTGAACACAGGTATCAACTCACGGTACCGTGATTCAAGTTTATGGGGAATTGCCTTCGCAATAGGAGGGGAAAGGGGTGTTCAAGAATTTCTTATGCCAGCATTTAAGGAAGATATAAAAAAACTGAACTTGCAAAAAGCCAACCCCCTTGACAGAGGCAGATGGAGATCAGAAATCAAAACTAAACGACTTCCCGCAATGTCCAACCCTTGCAAGACAAAGAAAAACGTATGCTAAACTGGATAGTGAATGAGTGAGTGACTTGAAAACAACTGTAATTACTTGAGGGATGCAGAGTCCTCCCCAAAGGAAGGAATAAGGGAGGCCCTCCACTATACTCCAGCCCAGCTCCACTATGCTACATTTGAAATCTAATGTGTTTCTTCCCTATTTTCCAGGTTAGTTTTGCTAAAATTAATGAAAATTCACAGATTTTTGTGCCAAGTGGCATCACTTTTCCAGTTGGCATTGTCTGCAAAAACTTGTGAATGGGCAATGATCAAAACAATAGTGGTTTTGGCACTTCACAACAAAGGAATAACAACAGTATATTATACTTGTAGTATTTGACACCCTCTGTCATGCAAAATGAACTTATTTTCACGAAAGCGTAGCGCGTTGGTTTGGGTTATTTTTGCCAGCCCCTCCACTATACTAAAAGATTCTGGGGAGAACCCTGGGGATGTGTACCTAAAAATGTTACATCAGGTACAGGTATAGGAATCATTTATAATTGGTCTGGTGCAAATTCAGACCTGGACCTGTAACTGAACTATTTTACAAAGTAACATGTGGTCTTGAATGAATTGAAACATGAATTAATGGTCAACAGATGTTTACTAAGCAGAACAATATTTGCTTATGAGAGGATATAGGATCAAAATCTGGCGTGTAAAACGGACTCTCCTTTTTGCTCTAAACAATCTAAAACCTTCTATATAATTTGTTTTATATAGATTCTGAAATTTGCTCTGGAAAAAGACATTGCTTTTTGCATGTGTATTTTCAAATTGCATGGCAGTCTATGCTAACATGCAATTTTATATGTAACAGAAAAGTAAGGATTTCTAGCACACATACAGCATGGGTTAAAGCCTGAACTTACCATTCAGGTCCTGACAAGTTGAACTGAATCTCTGGACATCATGAATCTGGACCTAAACCTGAACATGAGTTAAGGTACGCAGCACTTACTACTGTTGAGCATGCATATGTACTAACTTTGATGCAAAATGGTGCCTCCAAAATTGACTTCAATGAAGTTACTAAACCAAAACTGACCCCCCTCCCCCCTCACCTCCAGTTGTTCCTTGGTAGGTTCCGGTGAGCGGTCCGGGATGTGGTCGGCCAATCCCGCGGGGTCGTCAAACGGGTCGTCCAGCACGACAGTGTGGTTAATTCTGGGAAACAAAATGGAGGAAGGTTACAAAGAACACAAAAATGTCCCGCTGTTCAGGTTTCCTTGTTCGTACCTCATATATACTGTTCCCAAGTGTAAACTGCAGAACACAACAGGTTTGTACTAAACAGTACACGTTGCATGTCCGAATAGATTAGGAGTTAGGAAATACCATCCTCCTACGCATAGTCCCCAACGGCGCTTGCTAACCGCCTATGTGGGGACCATGCCATCTGAAGGGCCACCCCTGGTTACTGTGAGCGTCGCCACAAACCAGCTGTCAGCCAATCAGAGAATAGGCCTTTCTTGGCCTTTCAGTTTACAAAAGGGATCTCGCAAAGACCTGACTGGGCGCTGATTGGCTAGTTCCCATATAAATTATAAGGGTAAGCTCATTAATATTTATAAGCAAGACGGTCCATAACCGGGGGTGGCCCTTCAGATAGCAGGGTCCCCACACAGGCGGTTAGCTAGCGCCGTTGGGGACCGAGCGTAGGAGGATGGGAAATACTAGTAGGTGTATGTAGGTATAAGTCACTTTCCCAAGGGCACAACATCGGGACCTGTCAGGGATTCAAATGCCTAAAACTCCCTCATGTTTGACCCATCTGAAGGGACGATGCAACTCTTTTCCAGTTGTGCCCAGGCCCTGGCATGTGGGTGGAATAAGAGTGCAGATATTCTACATTACAATGTATAACACAACTGCATAATGTTATAAGCAAAAGGTACATGTACTTCAAACCTTCATTCATCCAAACGGTTCTAACTTTGTGCGTGTTACTCATCACCTGATGTCCTGGTACGGTCTGTGTTCGTTATCACAAATAGCTTCGTTAATCTTGGCCAGCACGTCATCCCCCTCGCTAACCTCGCCAAACACGGTATGCTGTCCATCCAGGTAGTCCACATCCTCTCTTGTCGTGATCAGAAACTAGAAAATAAAAGCAGCAAAAAAGGCAAGACCATAATAACTGTAAATAGCCGTCTGTATCCTATAGTGTCTGTACCCCTTAAGTGTCCATACCCCTGCAGTCTCTATATGCCATGTAGTGTTGGTAACCACTGTAGTCTCAGTACCCCTGTTGTGTCTGTACACTGTCTGTACCCCTGTACTAAGGCCCAATCTAGACACAGTTTTTACTGATATATGTGGAGATGTCGGGAGGGATTTAGAACGTAGGGGGCGGGATACCCATGGTGCTTGCAGTCATAAACATATCGCGCGATTTTCAAAATGGCGGCAGAACGACGGTCAGCATTTCTGCTCATGACAGATCAGATTATGTTCTTTCTGTATCTCACTGGCGTGTTCTTAAACATGAGAATATCAGGAACGACAACACTGGCCAACTATGATCAACCGCGCTTTCGTCCTCGCTGCCCTTATCGTGGCAGAGGTGGCTAGCTGCACCTCCACTCGATCTCGCATCATGCAAGGAGCCCCACGTGACCGTTTGGTGGCAAAACAACTGCAGAGTAGTACCACTGTACAGTACTAATAGCACTAGTATCACAAACTGAATTTGTAGCTATATATATAGCCTAATGAGCCCGCGTTATACGCTAATGAGCCGCCCTCCCAAAGTCGGAACGCATCTACACGCGCGCGGAAGCTGTCAGGGACCCCTGCTAAGCTATCGGAAAAAACTGTGTCTAAATCGTGCCTAAGTACAATCCGTACCCCCTGTAGTGTTTGTATAAGGTTGTGTAGATAAGAAAGCTATGTTTAAATGATAAACTTTCTGTTGAAAACAAATTTGCTGCACGCGGTTACTTGTACCTGAGACCCGTGCATGTTGCCGCCATTGTTGACCATGGAGACCGTGCCGACCTTCCGATGCTTCAGTCGCGGATTGGTCTCCATCTCGAAGAACCGCGCCTGGTCTCCGTACAACTTACTGTTCAGAAGTAAGAAGCAAAGAGGATGAACGATCAGTATCTAGTATTTTTCCACTAATGTATGCACACATGAAATACACATCCACAATTTACAGATTAGAACACATCACTAATGGATTTAAAATCTCGAAGTCCATTAGTCACCAAAAGGTAAAATGTGAAAACTCAAATAAACTTTAAATAACTTCATCAGGTTGGCAATTATTCATATAGTAAGGTTCTTTAGGCACAACCAGGGGTACTTACTTCCAACGTTTCGATGTCTATCAGACACCATCATCAGTGTAGAATGACCGGAAACAATTTTTGCTGCTACATGTACTTATAGCTGATGTAGGTGACATTACGTTTGGGACATCATGCTGCTGCAGCGCCACCTACATCGGCTATAAGTGGCAGCAAGAAGTAGTTTCCAGTCAGTCTACCCTGATGATGGTGTCTGATAGACATCCAAACGTTGGGAGTAAGTACCCCTGGTTGTGCCTAAAGACCTTAATAATAATATATCAAATAAACTTTTATAAAACACACACATCATCTCTACTGATCTTGAACACATTTTGAACCAGATATCATACGTACAAATTTATGGTATTTCTTACACTATGTTGACTTACACGTACTAGTAGGCTAAGTTGTTATTGAGGCAAGCCATTTTTCAACTTTTACAGAAACTTTTACTGAAAGACGCACAAAAAATCCAAGACATACAAAAAAGTGTTCCAAAGCTCTAACACTATCAAGATTTGCCTTTATTTTGTTAAAATCACACACGTCTGAACTTGCATACTTAGATTAGAAAAAAATTCATAATTACCTGAATATGGACTCTCCACCCCTCCCTGTGCCAGTGGGATCACCCGTCTGAACCATGAAGTTTCTCTGAAAATATTTTAAGAAGGTCAAGTTCCAAATTTATCATATTGACTATATTCTTGACAAATGTACAAAAGAAGTTTCCCAAATATGCAAATACAGTACTATGTAATTTTTTTGTCAGTAAGAATATGTCAACATCATACAAGTAAATTCAAGACCACAAAACTACAAACAAAAGTCACAGTTTGATGTCATAAATGAATCATAAATTATATTGATGAGACATGAAAAATATCTCACCTGTACAGAGTGGAAGAGGCAGAAGTTGTAGTATTTCATCTTGCAAAGCTTTAAGAAGTTCAGACATGCTGGAAATGGACATAATACGGACATTAATGCTAAGATATGAAATGTTATGATTCAAATACAACATATTACTGTAGTCTACTATGTAGACTATGTAGATTTTAGATGATATAAGATGTAACATGTGCCACATACTAGTATATTAGTACTTAAGTTATCCAACCCAATGCATTTAGCCCATGGTGGGCAGGAATACGCAATAAAGATCATTGTCATTGTCATTGTAAAAAAAGAAATGTTTCGTGAGGATTTCATTTCGCGGTATGAAGAAAACTTGCTCATGGTGATTTTACTATTGAAAAGATTCATTTTTTGCAGTAGCTTGAAGTTTGCGGTAATGACACAATAGAGAAACAAGTAGAGCAGTCAGTGAAAACTGCAAACATAGTTTAAACCACAAACATTTGCCCTTTTAGTTTTACACACTATAGCCTAGTATAGGTATAGCCATATATATCAAAATGGTTCATTTCAAAATGTTCAAGGGAAGTAAGAAACATTGATATCAAAATATATGGTTACGTATTGTAAAAAAATGGATATTTCGAATGGAAAATAAAAGTAGTCATAAGAAATGGCCTCATCTTTAAGCAGATGTAAGGTAGAGCTTCTTGAACTTGATATAATCTTGCTCAAATATTCAAGCCACTCAGTTGATGTCACGGTGTCCACATGTGCATAATAATACACCCGATACTAGTATTATTATAAATTTTTATCCATATAGAACTAGAAGAACCGTCTCTGTCTTTCGGAAAATTCAAGTAACCAACTATGTTTACAAAACAACATACAACCGTGCAAAAAACGACACCAAAACGTCGGCAGTACAAAAAGTTATACTTCCGCCCCCCTCCCACCCATCCAACACACACACAAACTGTTGTAAAATGATAGTTTACTTACTTCTAGGTCTTTCCTCTGTGAGCAGATCTACGGTAATGTCTCCAAGAGTTGTCTCCAAGATAACTGCCATCTTACATAACCACCGAATGCCTTCAAATGTTCACGAAACTGCTTTTTTGGCAGTGTAAATTTTGAACTCGTCCCCACACGCGTGTACGCGCGGCGCAAATCCGAGCTTTCACTTGCAGTACTGCAGCGACACCTAGCAGGTCATATTCGTAATGCAGGTAACATTCAGGTTGTAACTTGTATGACTAGGGCTGGGTACCGGTACAGAAAATTCAGGTCCAGGTCCGGTTCAGGTCCAGAGGATCAGGTCCAGGTTCGGACCTGAACCTGGACCTGATTCAGTATGACTCATGCCAATGGTCCATTTCACTGCATAGAAATTTGTTTGGTGGAGTATTAGACTTACACTGGCGTCTTAAAATCCTACAACGCTAACTGCACCTGTACGATTGACTGTAAAACTTGGTAGAAATGACTATAAACTCTACTCTACTTCACTCTTGTTATTTTCTTCCACCTGCAAGCGCCAAAACGTGTGAATGCCTGATGAAATAATATGTTAATTTTCTAACCGGTCCAACATCCGGTCCACCTAATTTTTTCAGGTCCGGTTTTTCTGGACCGGTCCAATAAGAAAAACCGGTTCAAGTACCGGTACGCTGTACCGATACCCAGCCCTATGTATGACCGATCACCTTGGACTATACCATAAAATAAGGTAAGTTTATCGAATATAAATGAAGCATATACAATTTATAGAAAATAGTTAACAGCAGAATTAAAGTTACTATTAGTCATAACAAAATTATAGTATTAAATATTTGATATCAAATCCTTTTTCTTTATATGGATCTATTTTTCACGAATATAAAGAAGAGAAGCAATGCACCCTTTCCTTATTAATGGCACAGCCAAAAGGTAACAGTAGAAAGTTCAAGTGAACTGAGGACAACAACAACAACCTTTTTGCTGATCGGTTCCGTCTGTCAGTCATATCTGAGATGTCTGAGGACGATCTGAAAGCAAACACGGTGGTCAAATACGGGCTCAAAATCTCCCATGTCTAGCCGAATTCGAACCTTCTTCCATGATGTTCCATCTGACGTAATTCGAACCGAACCCGTGTTCTATTTAGGTCATCTGCGGTCATTGCAGGTAAAACCGTGCTTTCTGGCATTTTTCCCCCCAACTAACTTGAATCAGGCGAAAAATATAGTTTTTAACCAATATAAACAATTTTCTGGACAGTACATCTATGCTTTCACTTTGTTTGGGACCTGTAATATGTAACGAAGCTACTGGCGTTTTTGTTGGTGACCTTGAATATAATAAGTGTTGTTTACACCGGTATCAATTACAACCTCCCGCTCTCCGTGCGGCATGATATGCGTGTAAACATCGTTTAAGATCTCCACCAAGAAGAGTCCAGCATAACTTATTGACGGCTCAAAATGACCGCAACGGTTTTCCCGAGATTTCTGTTTTTGGGATTTTTAAAAAAATGCCTTCGATTTTGAATTATTGGTAATTAAGTGCGAAAAATGCCATTTTTACGCATATTTTTGACTGTAACTTTGCTTAAAATCAAAAATTAAAAAATCCCAAAAACAGAAAGTTTTATTTGCCTCTCAGATGACGAAAAATATAAAAATCGAGAATTTGCCATGGCACTTGCGGCCCATCTTATCAAGAGTATGGTCAAATTGAAGGCCTTCCTTGAAACTGAGAATAATCGTCTTTGGAAGCAAAATCGAAACAAAACAACCATCTCAACTCAAACGGGAAGATTCAAACTATCTAAAATTTCGAATTTAATCTTATTTTGAATACATTTTCCTTGTCATAACATCTTGTTTATTTTTGAAATATTTTACGGTTAGCAAATAGTAGGCCTCTTGTAACCCGATACTCTGTCGAACTCGCATAGCAACGGGAAAGAATACCCTAGCAACCGACCGCCGTGAAAATCCATCGCAGCGGTCCAGGCCTGCGCCTCGGATCTCTACGATCTGAGCCAAGAGATCTGGAAGAATCCCGAACTCGCCTTCCAGGAGCACCACGCGCACAAAGTCTTGACAGACTTCTTGGAGAAACAAGGGTTCCGTGTGGACAGACACTACAAGTTGGAGACGGCGTTCCGGGCGGTGTATGGGAAGGAGGGAGGTCTGCACGTGTGTGTGATCTGTGAGTATGACGCCCTGCCCGGGATCGGACACGGCTGCGGACACAACTTGATCGCAGAAGTGGGCGTGGCGGCCGGGATCGCGATCAAGGCGGCGATCCAGGATCTCAAACAGCCGGTTAAGGTAAAGGGCGGGATTTTATATTGTTCAAATCAAATAATTGCATTTCGCATTTATTTCTTGTCTTGAATGTCAGTCTCAACTACTCTTAACTCAAAATGCAAATGATGATTGTCGTATGTGTTTGTTTGTTTGTTTGTTTGTTTGTTTGAACCTTTTGGAAAACTCTTGGAGGGAGGGGGGGGTAGGTAGTACAACGGTACTTAGTAATTCCCAGTGTGATAAATACATCCTATGGGAAAGTCAAGGGGAAAATGTGTCATTGTTTCAAGAATAAAAACTGCAAACCATAAAAAGTTCACCTGTATTCGTTGTATTCAAAACTAGTATGGGTTAGGGTCAGATAGAATATAGAGATACAGATTAAATTGAGTGCTAATAAATCTCTGAACATATATCACTACATATACATGGTATGAAGCATTACTTTAAAGTAGAGCGAAAGCTCAGTGTTCATAGTCCGGGCTGTTCATTTTGGTTATGTCATTTACTTCAAGAGACTCTAGATCTTATTAAACCAGGTCACATTTGGGGCCGTACATGTGCCTGGCGGTAGGTTGTTCCAGACATTGCGTCCACAGTATCCTGTTATATTTCAGTCGGATAGACACCAGGGCATTATGCACTGGAAAGGTATATCAGTGCGAGCTTCACGAACTTGTGTCATTAAGGCACAATCAAAACCAAAGTTATGATTTTCAACAAACTCGGACGAATCTTCAAAAACATGAATTTTACTTTCGGTAAAGATACTATAGATATTGCAACCTCCTATTCTTACTTAGGCCTGACGTTATCCCCCTCAGGTACCTATTCTCTAGCAAAGAAACAACTGTCCTTGAAAGCACGCAAAGCCATTTTCAGTCTGAAATCCCTGATGCATTCATCTCTGTCTCCAAAGGCTCTGCTCAAACTATTTAGTACATGTATCAAACCTATTATATTATATGGTTGTGAGATTTGGGGTAAAGCTTATTCAGATGACAGTTGCCCAGCAGAAATTACACAGAACCGTTTTTGTAAAAATGTTCTCGGTGTACATAGAAATTCAAGTAACATAGCTAGTAGAGCAGAGCTTGGAATGTACCCAATAGACATAGATATATCCATACGTACAGTTAAGTATTGGCTGCGCCTCAAACAGTTGGACTTCTCAACACATCCCTTACAAGTAGACGCTTTACTCTGTCAGCAATCTATACCGAATAACAGCCGTAAGAAATACTGGTTACAACACGTAAAGGAAATTCTAGACAATACTGGTTACTCTTACCTATGGAACTCTATGAATTCACAGCTAGACAATAAGCATATATGTACATCGTTAAGAAAAAGGTTAGAAGATATATATATCCAGACATTTTCTCATAGACTGTCCACAGATAATGGTAAGTTAAGATTTTTCAAGAAACTAAAGAAGGGATACTCAATGGAAACTTATTTAACGTTACTAGATAAATTCGAGGTCAGATCGGCAATGTGCAAACTTAGAATTAGCGCCCACCCCCTTGAAATTGAGAGAGGGCGGTACAAAAAGCTACCTGTGGGCGAAAGAACCTGTAACCATTGTATGGCAAAACCGGTGGAAGACGAAATACATTTTATTTCTAACTGCCTCTCTAACGATCAGGAAAGAAAGGAGTTATTTGAAGAGGCATGCAAATTCCACAAAAATTTCCAAACGCTTACCGACGAAAACAAAACTATAACGCTGTTAACGTCACATAACCCACGCATCATAGAAAAAGTGGGACACTTCGTCTTCCACTGCTTCCAGAAAAGAAGTCAAACCCTAAATACGTAGATTGTAGCTCTCAGCAGTCCATACCATTGATAGAATAGTCACTCGTTTACACTTGTCACCATTGTTATCTATACCAAAGTATTTCATTTTATACATGTTTATTATATTCTCTGTATGTTTCATGTTGCAATTAGCCCTCGGGCAAGAACTTGCAAATAAACTTCTTCTATTAAGCTTCTAGCTACTGAAGAAGTTGTACACAACGAAACAGGTTTAGCCGACAGGCTGAATAAAGGTTCAGAAATTTGAACAATGCGGATCCAGATGTGTCACCGAGGAATGGCTGCGGTGCGATAGATGTCGGTTAGCTGAGGGATAAGCCCACTCTACTATATACTGTTATATTTCAGTTGACAGTGATGGGTACCCCAGCGGAGGAGTGGGGCAGTGGGAAGATTTTCCTCATCAAAGATGGCTGCTTCAAGGACGTGGACTTCGCCATGATGGCACATCTCTTCACGTTCAACGTTTCCAGATGGCGTTGTCTGGCTATCGTAACGTGAGTTCTAACCCTAGTGCAGTCGATCATACATATAGAATACAACACGTATTCCGTATCATCCGAGGTTCCAGCCCGACCTGTGGGATGACATAAGTATCTTATTTATGTCATACCTGAGAAACCCATGTTTTGATGCGAAATGCGCCAGAAGTTGAACAAATTTGGTGCCCTCGAAGAAAAAGTGTTGCAACAGCAGTGTTGCAACAGCAATCAGTTATTCGAATCGCCAACTGTGCCACACTTGGCCCGCTCGAAATAGTTCAATTTACTCGAAGAAAGGCTGTGTGATACGCCTTTCGAATCTGTGCGATACGGAAGTTATGGCACGGTCCGGAACACCCGTATCAAACGTTTTCGCATCACAGGCATGACATGATATTGGGTACTGTAGATAGAGATTCAAGTCAGCATATCAGGGCTCGAAATGCCACCTGCATTATTAATGCAGGTTTATAGTGCAGGTAAAATTGGAGCTGTGCAGTTATTTCTGGTGTCTACTTGCAACTAACTTGCACTAGTCCATGTACTGTTTTTTTTTTTACATAAATGGACTATGGTTTTTGGGTGTATGTGGATTGTTATTAGCTGCATTGACTGTTACCAACTTTTGAGTTTAACTTAAAAGAAGAAAAAGATAGCAATGGTTTCTCAACAATTTTTGTATGATCCATTCTTCCTCATTTCAGAGTGGTGCAGGTAAAATTTGTCTGGTGCAGTAAAATAATTTTTAATGTTACCTGCACCAGTGCAGAAATTTCCTGTCCAAACAAAATATTGTAAGAACATTCCTTCCAAAAACAAACTCTTAAGTAACATGTTGAATTACTCTAAAGAAACTCAGCAATGTGTTAGATAAAACACTGGTTCGAATGTTCTTAAAGAATTTAGCAGTATTTTTAAAACTACTCCTTACTTGCATGTCATATATGATGGAAAGAAGTACTGCTTGCTCATTATGTATTCATGTACATTAAGTTAATGGATTAAAGATAAAGTCTCAAAGTCTCATTGAATTTTGTGCCTGTGCAGTGGTGAGGTGATTTACAAGGGTGTGGCCTCTCACCCCGCCTACCAGACTTGGGAAGGGACCAACGCCCTGGACGCAGCCGTCCTGTGTTATAATAACATCTCTGTACTCAGGCAGCAGATGAGACCCCACCATCAGGTGCACGGTAGGTCTTCTCTGTTCCAGTAACATCTCTGTACTCAGGCAGCAGATGAGACCCCACCATCAGGTGCATGGTAGGTCTTCTCTGTTCCAGTTACATCTCTGTACTCAGACAGCAGATGAGACCCCACCATCAGGTGCACGGTAGGTCTTTTCTGTTCCAGTAACATCTCTGTACTCAGGCAGCAGATGAGACCCCACCATCAGGTGCATGGTAGGTCTTTTCTGTTCCAGTAACAATGTCTGTACTCAGGCAGCAGATGAGACCCCACCATCAGGTGCACGGTAGGTCTTCTCTGTTCCAGTAACATTTTTGTACTCAGGCAGCAGATGAGACCCCACCATCAGGTGCACGGTAGGTCTTCTGTGTTCCAGTAACATCTCTGTACTCAGGCAGCAGATGAGACCCCACCATCAGGTGCACCGTAGGTCTTCTCTGTTCCAGTAACATTTTTGTACTCAGGCAGCAGATGAGACCCCACCATCAGGTCCATGGTAGGTCTTCTTTGTTCCAGTAACAATGTCTGTACTCAGGCAGCAGATGAGACCCCACCATCAGGTCCATGGTAGGTCTTCTTTGTTCCAGTAACAATGTCTGTACTCAGGCAACAGATGAGACCCCACCATCAGGTGCACGGTAGGTCTTCTGTGTTCCAGTAACATCTCTGTACTCAGGCAGCAGATGAGACCCCACCATCAGGTGCACGGTAGGTCTTCTCTGTTCCAGTAACATCTCTGTACTCAGGCAGCAGATGAGACCCCACCATCAGGTCCATGGTAGGTCTTCTTTGTTCCAGTAACAATGTCTGTACTCAGGCAGCAGATGAGGCCCCACCATCAGGTGCACGGTAGGTCTTCTTTGTTCCAGTAACAATGTCTGTACTCAGGCAGCAGATGAGGCCCCACCATCAGGTCCATGGTAGGTCTTCTTTGTTCCAGTAACAATGTCTGTACTCAGGCAACAGATGAGACCCCACCATCAGGTGCACGGTAGGTCTTCTGTGTTCCAGTAACATCTCTGTACTCAGGCAGCAGATGAGACCCCACCATCAGGTGCACGGTAGGTCTTCTCTGTTCCAGTAACATCTCTGTACTCAGGCAGCAGATGAGACCCCACCATCAGGTCCATGGTAGGTCTTCTTTGTTCCAGTAACAATGTCTGTACTCAGGCAGCAGATGAGGCCCCACCATCAGGTGCACGGTAGGTCTTCTTTGTTCCAGTAACAATGTCTGTACTCAGGCAGCAGATGAGGCCCCACCATCAGGTGCACGGTAGGTCTTTGAGATATGTAGTTGCAACAGTGTATCTGCACTTTCAGATGCTTTGGCAGTTCTAGGTGTATAGTAGTAACACTAATATGTGATGTCAAGTTATCCATTTTTGTTGAATAAGTCTATGAACCTTATACATAAGTCTGTGATATGACTTAGATATTGTAATTTAGTTCCTGTGTTGTTTGTCTTGTTGTGGAAAACATAAGGTAAAAGTGGCCAAGTGTAACAGGATACTTTGGTCTTGCTGCAGGTATCATACAAAACGGAGGGACCCATCCTGACATCATCCCCTCCGAGACCAAGCTGATATTTTACCTCCGGGCTCACTCAGAGACTGAACTAAAGAAGCTGGAGAAACGTGTGGTCGGCTGTGTGGAGGCTGCTGCCTTGGCTACAGGATGTCAGGTACCTACGTAAATCGTTAGCTTTTCTCCTATGTGTTTGATAGTTGTTTGCACAGTTAAGTGATAAAAAAATAGTGTTTTACTGGACTTTATATAAGCTTAAGATGTAAGCTTGTCTGATGGATATACAGTGTTATTGTGCTTCCACAACCCTTTGGAACACAAACTGGCAGTGATAAGATTTTTTTTCACCGGGCAGTCATTTCCTTAGACAAAGCCACAAAAGATGCACACAGACATCTCCAAAGTGCCTTGGCCAAGTGTGGCTATCCAAACTGGACCTTCAACAAAGCTCTCAAACCCTCTGACCACTCTAAGAAAACGCTCAAGTGCAAACCAGTGATACAACCAACACCCAACCCCACGCGTGAGAAATCGTTGAACTACTAAGAATTGTCTTCCTAACCTTTTTGCATATTACCTTATAGTTATCTTTGCCAATTTGCTCATTTTGACCTATATTTAAGGACACAGCTGTTTCTCAGATGTTTTGCCTGAGGAGCCTTGTGACCTGGACGCCCTTACACTGAGAAAATCCTCTGACAAGCATGAAATTCTGATTGACCAGGGATGCTACCAGGTCATCTGTGGTCACAGTCCAAAGCCCCCTATCTTCATTTACTAATCGGCTAGGCCGGAGTCTGGTAGAGACTACATGATTTTAACAAAGCACTATGAAAGTTGCACTAGAAAGTATCACAACAGTGTACAAAATTTCATTGTCACCAGTTTGCCAAGAAGGTTATCTTTCGTTGTAGCATTTGTGGGTTTGTGAGGAACACATGGTCATGCAGTTATTTGCTATTGGGGTAGATACTATTTAGGTATACTTGAATAAGACCTTAAAGTCTTAGAGTCCATTCCAAGTCACCGTGCGGATGTTTGTTGCCATTGTTTAGAACTGATTTTAAAGTTTTGTAATTGTATGTATAGGACATTTGATACTTCAGAAATATTTCTAATACTGTCTCAACTTTGTAAATATTTCCCTGGTCCTGTAAAACTTCGGAAATATTTATGATGTGGAATTGGATAGTTTTGATGGTTTCTAAATAATGTTAACAGTATTCTACCATTATTTACCATTTTCTACCATTTTTTGTAAATGGTTCAGTGGGCTGGGAAGATAGCAATTCACACATCCTTGCAAAGTATGGTTGGGTGCCATGTAACAATGGCCCACCACAAAGAATCCACCAGTGCCCAGCTGTGAAATCTAAAAATATACAGAGGCAACAATAGGGCTTACTTTTATGGGGCCAATAAACTAAGTTAACCATTTGGCAAAGTTTACAAATATTTGCAAATACTTGTAAATGTGAAAGAATCACACAGAGGTTTCACCATTATTCTAAATAAAGATATTTTTGTACAGTTACTTTCAAAATGTTTCTAAAATATTCAAAGGAATTCAAATAGATAAGTATTTTCTTTCTCAATTTTTTGAAAAGACTTTAATTATTGTGGCTTAGATGTTCTTTTATTCAAAATAATTCAGACTAATTACAAATTTCACCTAAAAACCCTCATGGTGACTTGGAATGGACTCTAACAAAGGCATGATTATTTGGCAAAGAAATGTGTTCATTGAACTCTAGTTAAGATATATATATCTGAAAATCCTCATCAACCCCCGATGGACGGACATCATCATAAGTTTAGGGGGTAGCACTTTGGCTGGTATTGATAAAGACTGTGTACTAATGATGTGTACTAATTATTTGTCCTAGACTCTATATTGCCTAATACTACATGTATATAGTTTGTGCATGTAGATCTGCCTACCTAAGTCTAGTTCAGTCAGTTCCTTTTGAATCTTTGGGCTGCTACAAATTGGATAGCATCCCTCAAGGCTTAATGTAGAATGGATGAACAATTGATGTAAAATATAATATTTCTTTAACATTTCCCACCTATAGTTTCTAGAAAAAGGTATTGACAGCCAAATACTTGTAGATGACTAACCTGCAGCTTCTGTTCCAATTGCTAGGTAGAGTACAACTTCAAGACAGATGCCTCCAACCTGATACAGAACAACACCCTGGCCAGTCTGTATGAGAGGAACGCAGAAAACCTTGGGGTGACAAACTGTCCGGACAAGTCCGTAACCGGCGCCATTTCCGGCTCAACGGACATGGGAAACGTCACGCATGTTGTACCCGGTATCCACCCGATGTTCGCTCTACCGACAGACGCTTCTATTCACTCACGCCACTTCACTGAGGAAGCTGGTACTGCAGGCATTTTGTTTTGTCCTAATTTAAATTCTAGTTGCAAACCTAAGGTATTCAACTAGTTAGGATGTGTAGCTTATCATAACACCACACTTACGGAAAAGGGTAGGGGTCTTTTCCAGTGTGAGTTAGGGTTGGGTACCGGTACGGTTTACCAGTGCAAAACTCAGGTTTGTCGTGTTGGACTGGTCCAGAAAAAATAGACCTGAAAAAAAATCAGTTGACCGAATTTTCAACCACTTAAAAGTTTAACAGATTAACAGTCGTTTACGTGTTTTGGGGCTTACAGGTTTAAGGCGAGAACAAGAGCGAAGAAGAGGAGAGTTGATAGTCATTTTTACTATTAGGTTCAAGTCCGGACCTGGATCTGATGCTCTGAACCTGAACCTGAACCGTATCTGTACCTGAATTTTCTGTACCAATACCCACCCCTAGAGTGAGTGGGTTGAAAAGGGGGTAGGGAATGTTCTCGAACAGCCTTCGTAGCCCATGCTTTTGTCATTGAGTCAGTTATTCCTCACGTAAAGTGGGACGAGCTCATGATGTTTCTCACTAAGGCTACAAAATTAATGTATGTTGATTCAATTATATGGATGGAATCCACATGCATTGACTTTTGTCCGTGAAAAGTTTTTAACCATACTGTAAATGGTACCAAGCAGATGCAAAGGAGTAAGTATATGCCATGAATTGCAAATTGAACCGCATTAATATTGTGTATGGTGGTGCATAGCCTTAACTTAAGTGCAAAACGGAACAGGAGCTTGGTTTTATAATTGACTCTATCTAGAATATGTTGTGAATGGTTTATCATTTTCCAAAATATTTTATACCAAACACCTTGTCTTATAAGACTATGATTGTTTGATTTTCAGGTAAGCGAGAGGCCCAGCCCTACGCCCTGAACCAGGCTAAGGCCCTGGCCATGACGGCCATCGATGTCATCTGTCAATCACAGCTGATGGACACCATCAGGGAGGAGTTTAAACAAGATTTGGCCAATGATTAGATTCCATCGGGAAATCAACCAAATGTCTAGAGTACTCACATTGCATTCAGCAGAATGGTTCCAACCTCAGTATAATTATATGTACCAAGTAGGGGTGGGTACTAGTACAGTCTACTGGTACAGAACCATATTTTCTTCTTGGACCGGTCCAGAAAAAACGGACCTGACAAAAAATCGGTGAATCAGATGTTGGACCAATTCAGGTCCGAACCTGGACCTGATCCTCTGGACCTGGACCGTACCTGAACCTGGATGTTGTTTACTGGTACCCAACCCTAGTAGTAGGCTAGTACCAAGTATCACAGACTTTAAAAAGAACATATCTTTATTTAGCAACCATAGAGCAATTATTGTTACTTTGATTGGACATGCAGTTTGTCTATTATTATCAGTCATGACAATCAAAATTTATGAGGGAAGCAAGTATGAATATGTTGTATTTGGACCAAGTGCCTTTTTAAATTTATTACTTTTTGATTTCTCTGGCAAAAAAAATGAAGAAAGTGGGGTTAGATTGATTGTGTAGTTGGTAATGAGGCAGGGGTTTTCAATTGCAATTTACTGAAAAGTCATAAAATGACTGCTGCTGAATGATTAAAGTAATCAGGTTATAAAAGCGCAGAGAAACAGAGCAAACATAAAACCGCAGCTTTACCCCTTATACGAAATTTAGTTAACTGTCAAACACTGCTACTTGACATAGTGTGGCCATAGGGAATATATTACACTGATTTGAAGGTATCATTACCTTACCCAAGAATGTTATTTCTTTGCAGCATTCGTGTGTGTCTATGAACATGATAACTCAATGGCCTGAAGGAGTGTCTTGAAATTTGGTAATCGGCTAGTTCTTGATAAGACGTCAAATTTGCAAAATAATTATACATTTTGGGTACTGCAGGTTTGATATCACAAGTTTTGGGTGATGTATACATGTAGCTCTTGTAATCAGGAGAAAGGGACCCTAGTTTGGTCCCTATAGCAGCTTTCTTAAGATCTGCAAGATGCGTTTTACTTGAAGACTTTGAAGCTTTGTCAGCCATACGAATAAGTAAATATGAAAATTAGGACTTGTGCAGCATATTTTTAAAAACGTCCAGCCCGGAGTTGAAGTAAAGTGTGTATATAATGCTAATACAGTGTATAGAAAAAGTGTCTACAACCATATTCAGGCCTGTAGAATTTTATATTATTTGTAATGTTGCAAGTTGTTAGAAATATGATCTGCAATTGTGAGAAGCCTTTAAGAAAAGAAATCTTTTCTACCAATTAAACATATGTATATAAGAAATAAGGATGGCATCAAATGGATACAATGTCATGCTATTGTAAATGCTATTTCCCTTCGTGAAACGAAGGGTTTGTTTTGAGTGCTGTTTTTTGTGAGAGGGACGTTTGTCAGCCTGATAACTGGGGAAGGCATGGATGGATTGTTTTGATATTTGGTATGTGGGTAGGGTTAGACATGACGAAGGAATGGTAGGAATTGCGTTACGGCAGGGCGCTCTAGCGGAGTGTTATTGTACTGCAGCAGAACTTCCGGTTTTGATATTTTTTTTCGGGACATGTTTGGGTGATGATTTTTAAGTGGTAAGTAGCTGTGTAAATGAATAGTAAGGTGTGTAAGTTTTGGCCACTTAGGGGTTTTGCTGGGGCGGTGAAAGTCATTCTTGTGTTAGGTTTTGAGAAGGAATTATGGAAGCAGGGGTCGATGGATCGGAATGACTGTAGGTATGCAGATAGCTTAGGTAGTGATGTACATAATTGTATGATTATTATGCAAATTAGGAGGTAATTAGCAGAATGCAATAGGTATGTGTGCAAACCGTTGTAGGGTACGTGTCTGTGGACAGAAAATCTCATGAACGGCTGGACAGATTGATCTGATATTTGGTATGTGGGTAGCTCTTGAGACAGTGAAGAAACGTACGTGGCGTTTTATCGTTTAGTGGCTTTTGACGGTTTTGCAGGGGATGTTTGTAGGTGGAAAATGGGTTTTACGCAATCGTAGGTATTACGCAATCGTGGGTATTACGCAATCGTGCTATATTTATGTGATATTACGTCATGCCGATGGGCTTCATGCTTACCCCGTCCCAACAGGAAGTGATTCCAAAGGTCATAGTTGCGCAATAGAGAAAATGGTTTATAGGGACAGTACATTATACATGATGGGGTGTGCATGTTCCCCATAAGATTTGATAATCTGTAGACTAAGGGCAATGATGATATTGTATACAGGGGCGTGTATTACACGTTTTAAAAGGGTTGCACATGTAACAGTTACTACCGGTACAATACACTGATGAACAAAGCAGGGTTTGTTTTTCACAGTAACTTGCAGTCATTGATGAGATTGTTTATAGGGAGTTTACATTAGACATATGGGATACACAATGTAGTGGACTGCATTGTGAAACAAAGAATGTTACGACATCATCATTGTTGCAACCATTGATACATTTGCTTCCGGCGGTGGATTTGTTATCCTACCTGCTGAAATTGGACAAATTTCTTGTCGGGATAAGCATTTGGTCTCTCTTCCAAGGAAGAAATTATGCATGTTTTATGTTATCCCGGACAGAAAAGGTGTCGCGAGGCGTATAGTCCTATTGACTGACAAGCCCCGTGCGGGCGGATAAAGCGTTCCCGCCACGGCACGGCCAATTGTACTGATATGTGGCGAGAACGTTTGGGCAAGAGACACGGGGTCATGTCAGAATTTCAATGAGTTCCAAGTCGCAAGCCCAAAATGGAAGTTATACTTTTATGTCTTGTTTTCCAAGCGATGTAATGTAGAGTATATAGGTCACAACAAGGACACAAGTGGTAACTAGAAAGGCCGACATTTGCTTAAGAGCAAATACAGCATATTTCAGCCATACCCCTTTCCACGCAACATTGGACTGTTCCAAATCACCCCTGCGCAAAAATGGAACATCCTCTTAACAGTACATTATCCCCCAAAGTGGACTGGTATTGTGAATTGATTCCAGGTAAAAACAGAGCTTGCTTCTATTTTTCAGAAAATGACAATAATCACACCTTCCATTCAGAAATTTTTCATCATGACTGAAAATTGTTGAATGACTTCATGTAATGTCATTAACAATTTTCAGTACGATAACTAGGTGTAAGTTTAAAAAAGTATAAGCTCCTTGTGATGTGGGTACATTTATTATTGCAGTGAACTTTTTTTATTCAAGTAGGGCATACGATTTAATAATTATCAAGCAGGTGCAGGTACTGTAGGAGCGTTTGTTTTCTTCAAGCTGTAAAACTGTTAAACTGTTTTACTTTGTATGCAATCAGCCATCGAGCCTATTCTTATTTTAGTTTAACAACTTCCTGCCAGACCCGGAAGATACGATTGAACCTTGTTCGAGGATTTATTTTCGTCTGTCTGGTCAGTCTGTTCATACCCTGGCGCTGAGAGTGTTTTATTGGGCTGAAACTCTGGCAGTTTAAAGTTACTTACAATTTAAATGTTCAAAGTTTATGTCAAACAACAACAGCACTAGGAAATGTGGCCACTATAGACAGGTGGTCACTATAGAGAAAATGCTGATCTATTGACTAGGAGCCATACGTTACACATGATTTCAGTACACTGATCATTAATCATATAAACATTGCACAGGTAAGCCAATTGTTTAGATGTACAATTAAGTTCAAATAATTCTGAAGAGAAATATTGATGAGAAAATAATCATTCTCGCCACTGTCTAACTTATAATTACGTATCAAAACTAAACGCAGATTTTCTAACTAACGCACCTTTCGCCGACTTCATCAAAGGACCGCCGGCTATCAATCAAACACGGCTGTTGATTAGACTTAGAGTTTCAAACAGTCATGTGCTGTGTGCCAGTTGACAGCGAACTTCATGCTACGTGATGTTTTACATTGCTTGGACCTTCTTTCCTACAGCGGTGCTTCTACAAAATATTTAGACTGTAACACTGAGTCCCACATGTTTTATAGAATAGAATTTGACGCAGAACAGCATTTTTTGCTGGGTATTTTTCTTGAAACATGTCCGTGGGAATATCAGCGAGGCGGCGACGTAGGGATATCAGACCGTCAACAAAAGTCGCACGGCGGCTAACGGCGCAGCGAAGATATTAGCGCTATAAATAAGCGCTTCAACTAAGGATGGCAACCCGTACAATATTTTTGTATACTGTTGAGCTAAGTAAAGTTTGTTGTTTATGAGGTTTTAGTTGTCTTTGAAGCTTTGACCCGAAATATTTTAAAGTCAAACTGCTGAAGAGAAGTAAGTGACTGCTATGATTATCGTAGATATGGCCCTAAAAAACTGATAAAAGAAGCCTTCTCAATAGTCTAAAATGCAAGAGCTTCCGGGGGGGCTTCGCCCACCTGGGTCCCCCCCACAGTGGCCCTGCCCCTGGACCCCGCCAGGCGGCCCCCGGACCCCTGTCCGACGCTTTGAAAAAATCCTGGCAAGAAGTCTGTACGGCCTGAGTCTTCAAGTTAACGTATTGTGTGGTCCCGCTTATGAATATTAATTAGCCTTCGCTTTCCTCTTCGCTGATTGGCTGAACCATTAATTGAATTAACTCTTCCTGCCGGCTAGACGCAGGTGCAGATGTCGGCTCTGTGGGGTGAACGTCCGAAAGGTCATGGCATGGAGAACGAAAGAAAACCAATTTCCCCCCAAAAAAGTGCTGTAATTAAGCCTTTTACAGTACTTTATGCCAAAAATTTCACTTGGATCATTTTACCAACTATCTTATGCCTATCTATACCAAATGTTACTCATACCAGGGTACAGGGGTGCAAAATATACCGTTATAAGACCGTCAACAACAGTCGCTCGGAGCTAACAGCGCAGCGAAAATACCATCGCTAGCGTTTCAACTTCGGATAACAAGTTATAAGTATTGTTGAACTCAGTATTAAACGTTAAAGTTTGTTTTTAGTTGCCTTTGACGGTTTGACCTGAAATAGTGTTACGCTAAACTCCTGAAGAGAAGTTAAGTGACTGCTGCGATTATCATAGATATGCCCTTAAAGAACTGATACAATATAAAGCCTTCTGAATAGTCTAAAATGCGAGAGCCTTAGGCGGGCTTCGCTCCCCCTGGCGGGAACACTGCTATATGCGGGATCATGAGGCCCCGCTTATGAATATTAATTAGCCTTTGGCCTCCTCTTCGCTGATTGGCTAGGTCTTTGATTCAATTAACTCTCCGGCTGACGCGCACAGGTGTGGCTCTGTGCGGGGTCACGGAAGGTCACGTAAGGAGGCCAAAAGAAAACAAATTTCCCCTCAGAAAAGTGCCAAAATTAATCATTTTAAAGTTGTTTATGTCAAAAATTTTACTTGAATCTTGTTACCAAGTATCTAATGCCTATCTATACCAAATTTCAGGTCATTTAATTGTAATACCAGGGTACAGGTGCCAAAAGTGTCCTTTTTTGGTCAAAAATTGGCCAAAAATCGCAAAAATAAGCATTTTGTTGCACTGTACACCAAAAGTGTTATTGAATTTATATGAAGGGATTATCAAGGCACATCTGTGTCAAATTTCAGCTCATTCGGTTGCAATACCAAGGTACAGGAGCCAAAAGTGTCCTTTTTTGGTCAAAAATTGGTCAAAAAATCGCAAAAATAAGCATTTTGTTGTACTGTACACCAAAAGTGTTATTGAATTTATATGGGGGCATTATCAGGGCACATCTCTGTCAAATTTCAGCTCATTTGGTTGTAATACCAGGGTACAGGGGCCAAAAGTGTCCTTTTTTGGTCAAAAATTGGTCAAAAATCGCAAAAATAAGCATTTTGTTGTACTGTACACCAAAAGTGTTATCGAATTTATATGGGGGCATTATCAAGGCACATCTCTGTCAAATTTCAGCTCATTTGGTTGTAATACCAGGGTACAGGGGCCAAAATATACAGTTTTGGTCTAAAATTGACCAAAAAATCTCAATAAAATCATTTTAGAGGCAGATATGAAAAAACTGAGAAAAAAACATCAAGGTATTGGCCCATTCTACCCCTGTGCCAAATTTCAGGTCATTCGGTCCAGGAACGGCGGAGATGAATCACTTTGAAGATTTGACAGGAGAAGAAGAAGAAGAAGAAGAAAGAAGAAATATTACGAATACAATATATTTCACCATACTATGTATGGCTGAAATATAAAAAATAGTTACTCAAGCAACTGGATATGGTTTTGGAAACGGTCAGACGTTTCGGATAGAATCCACTATCCTTCGTCAGTGACACTGAAGTGGCCTGGAAGAAACAGGTCTTTTATACTCTAACTATGAATGAAGACAAATTCAGTCGTCTTGGGACATAGCACTTCGAAATCCGAAACGTCTGACCGTTTCCAAAACCATATCCAGTTGCTTGAATAACTATTTTTTGGCGTATCTTATTACCTGGATGTCTAACCTACATCGACGTTTTTCTCGTCTTGTTCATGGCTTTGTCTAAGTCGGGTATCTCTCAGGGCCAGGCCTGTTGACAACAAATCACTGCGGCATCTTAGCGAATTTGTCACCATTTTTTCCTTGCGGTCACACTGACGCTTGGCGTACGAGTAAAATACTGACATCTAAAACAAACAGCTGTGCCCAGAATGTTACATCCTCCGTTTCGATCCCAATTTGAATACGAGATATACATAATTGCCTCCATGAAATGTCATGGAATGGAGGTTATATTTTCTGTTATGTGTCTCTGTCTGTGTAGATGATTACTCAAGAACGGCTGAATGGATTGGTTTCATACTTGTTGTGTTGGTGATGTGTGATGAAAGCCTCGAATGCGATGAGATTTTGGATGCCGTATCTGTCGTAT
>NC_049987.1:2356533-2378923 GCF_000003815.2 Branchiostoma floridae | reverse complement strand
AATGCCATTAGGTCCTCTCATCTTAGATGGGTTGGGTGTCAGAAGTTTATTGGCGATACAAATGTTCTGATTTCGTTGCGATAAGGGACAGTTGTTAGTTGTCTCTAATGGTACTTTTTTAGCAGACGGGGTTGGCGCCAAGTATTCATCTTACAGTTTGTGTAGGGCTGTCAGAGGAAAGTTTGCATCTCGTTTTTGTACCATGTGAACAGCTGATGTTATGACATATTGGTGGAAAATCAAATCACCATCTAACTAAAGTTGGCCACATCCCTTCTTCTTTCTGAGTTTCCAAACTTCCTCCCACCACACCGCTCTGAGGCACATAGTCGAACCTCAATAATGCTGACAACCTTAGACAGTTTAAATGCCAAACATTAAGCTCACACCACGCTACCATATGCCGTCGACCTCTTAAACGCACATTACACAATTAAGTGTCACATTTTAATAATTACTAATCAGATGGACATCCTCTGTGTCATTAAATAAATACACCGCTACTTTCCCATAACATTTATAACCATTACTCTCAAATACAACCGACTATAAACATACATACCATCCACAAAAAAGCAATAAATATTTCATGGAGGTATGAGGTCCCCGAACTCTAGTATTATATGTTTTTTTTATTGAAAGCTTTGCCACTGAATTCCAAACCAATGTGTAAGCATAACGATATTGTGATGATACCAGAGTTACTAAGACGATACATAAGTATCTACTTTCGCGGCGGTCAGTATTCTTTCCAGTTGCTTGGTGCGTTCGACAAAGCTTGGGACGTCAAATTTGGCTGACCGTGAAATATCTTAAAATAAACACAATCGTACAAACGTGAGGATCATAGTCTGTCTGCGTCGACCGCTATGAATATTAATAACCATATTAATAACCATACGGGAGGGGGCGTATAGGCGGCGTGTAAAAATGTAATCTGATGTCTCTAGGACGAGTGTCAGTTGTACTATCCCAAATGTGCTCTATCCCAAAAGCGCTTTTAGGATAGAAGCACTTCTGGGATAAGCCTGCATCCTAAATGTGCTTCTATTCTAAAAGCGCCCTAAGCCAGAGCGCATCCTGGATATCCCAGACGCGCTTCTTTGTCGCCGTCAATCATGGTGATTGACAGGACCGCAAGATTGTTTCCATATTTGGTTCGACCTCGCGATCGCGAGACGTCGCGACAGTCTACTTGCGATAATTGCGCTGAATGCTGGCTGATGTGCGAATTCCACCATTTAGAGTCATTTATTCAAGACATCTTGTTTCTGAAATAAAAGCATGGAGGAACTGAATGTGATGATATATATCTGCAACAGTCTTTTTAGTTAGTGATGAAATTTCTCAAAGCCCTGTCGTACTGTATAGTAGCTTTTATTTCTCCTTCATGGATATGAAAAGAAAAGATGACAAATCTTCTAATGGAAGTTATCTTTATTGCAAGTTAATGCACAGAGGTAATTATACACTGCTGAATACAATATGTATACAGTGTACACAGATAATGGGACATTTATCAAACTTAATTCCATGTATTCTATCGCAAAAGTGCTTCTGGGATAGAAGCAGATGTTCGTCTAACAAGAAAAGTATCTTGTCGTCTATCCTAAAAAGCGCTTCTGGGATAAAATGTGCTTTATCCCAAAAGCGCTTCTGGGATATCCAGAATACGTCGCAAGCGAAGGAGCGCATTCTGGATATCCTGAATGCGCTCCTGTCGAAGGCGGCCGACATCTGTCTTCTACTGTGCAGGTTGACTTTGTTAATGGTTTGCTGAATTTCAGCTTCTGGTTTTGTTTCGATCTATCGAACCGGAGATAGCGATACTACCTCGGTGTGTTGGGTCCATGCAGTCAACACGTCACGAGAAAATGGCAGCGGTCACTTCTGGGGATTGTTTACACCAAAGTTTCCATATTTAGTTCGACCTCGCGACACCTGCCGTAATCTACGTGATGGAAATACGCAGTTTATAAAGCAAGCGCTGAACCTAGATTTTACGTGATTATGTGAAGGTTAGATCTGACCACTTAGTCCCCAAAAATGATTTGGTTTATGCAAACTACGTTGATTTGGTGTAAGTATATGCGATCTTCTATCACAATCAAACCCGGATGTGACCTCGTGGGAGAACAAAGATGGCGGCCTCAGGTTGACTACGAAAAATCACATACAATACAAGATAGTCTCCGCCTCCTAAGACACTAAGCTCCTCCCACAAGTGCACGTTCTGGATAAACACGCCGGCTTATCCTGAATGCGCTCCGACAGAAGCGCATTCAGGATATCCAGAATGCGCTCCTCGCTTGCGACGTGTTCTGGATATCCCATAAGCGCTTTTAGGATAGAAGCACATTTTGGATGCCGGTCTATCCTAAAAGCGCTTCTGTCCTAAAAGCGCTTTTAGGATAGACGACATTCTAGGATGTAACATCGGTCGTTGATGGATGAATTGCATTGTTTTTCTTATATTTTCATCAGCATGAGATAGATTGAAACCATAAAAGCAAGGCTATTATAAGAAGCCTAGAAAGAACATTAACGCCTAGCTACGTACAGGAGGCAAGCTATGTTTCAAGAATGTGATTGTATGTCACTCTATGTGTGTATGTCTATGTGTACATTGCAATTGGCCACGGGTGGCAGAACGCAAATAAAGATGAAATTTTCTCTGTTAAGAAATGACAGACGACTACTTAGTCACACATTGTGATATATTGATATATTCAATAATTAAGCAAAGAAAGCATTACACGTCTCCTTGTTTTGTTTCAATTAGTGCCAACTGATAGAACGTGGCATGAGGTTCGAAAGTAATCCATAAATTTGTTGTAAGATACTAAAATCATGTCTATGAGACTTGCTACTTTAAAAGTTCTTTGTACAACCTAAGGTATATTTCAAAATATTTGCATTTGCAAGTTTTCTTTCTTCGGTAGCCTCTCAAACATGATTTGCAAATATGCGTCTCCAAAGTTTGGAATCTTAAAAAATCTCGTGAAAATTAAATAAAAGACAGATGATATTTCTAAAACAATGATGTATGTAAGAAATGCAAGTTATAACTTGTACAAATAATGAAATATGCGAAGCAGTAGAAATATCGTTATCATTTGGACATGTAGTAGTGCATTCTAAATGCTAAACTCCTATATCATTGCAATTTTTTTACTGATTTGTCAATCTATGTTTTAAGAAATAATTTTTGAAAATGAATTTATAATAATCACCTAACATACAACAAGTTTCTTTTGTAGAATGCATCATCAACACAGAATTCCATGCAAAAAAATTCTCATATAAGAAATATATCATTTCAAATTTAGTATTAACAGATATGTTTAGGAACATATATGTTTAGGAACATATTAAAACGTTGCTTCAATAACAATATTGAGCTGTAGAATCCAGATATGAAGAATGTATGATTAAAAGAGCTTTGCTATTGTTATGATTTAGCACATTACGTATACAGTATGATCATGAGTACTACACAATGAAGTAAACTACAAATGCACAATATAGTACAGTGCAAATACATCAAACAAAATCACATTAAAAGGCCAAATAATGCAAAGACATGTAATAACAACCTATAGCTTTTCCATAAAAGGAGAATTGTGTATTCACAGATTCATGTGTCAAGGTATGTTGTTACACTGGTGGCACGCAGCGAAGACTTTGACCAGGAAACCGAGGAAAGGGTGATCAAAGTGTAAGATGTCACTAGTGCTATTGTCCTTGAAATTTTAATTCTGGGCAATGTTGTCATGATATTAAAAAAAACTATTTTATGGTGCCGTTAGGATGTGCTGTATGAGTGTGCAATAAGTTGTCACGTAGAGTACTAAATTCCATCTAGCTGGTTATAAATAGAACAATGACTTTAAGTGACGAGGTTAGTGAGTTCTTCTATCCACAGACTTCGGTCTTCCTTATCTTGCCATTTCGCAGAGTCTGTCATTTCTTTCCTTCTTTATCCTTCTTTATCATACCCAGGGGACTCCCTAAACTCCTCCTTAGTTTAAGGAAGCGTGTAGCGATGGGAAGTTTTAATCGGGCTCCTCCTCCCCTTTGCAACGTGCAGGTCCCCTCGAAGAAGAAGAAGATTCTGGCTCTGCTCGGCTTTCTCATCAGGACTCGGGAGCTCATGCTGGAGTGACTGACGGACTATTCCCACCTGTCCGATGCACGGAAGCAGCACAGGTGTTGACCAACGCCGCTTATGATTAATCTTTCCCTTTCCTCGGCCGTATTGGGGGTTAACGAAAACCTCAGTATGTTTTGACGATCCTTGCTTGACGTTCCCCTGTCCGTACTGGGGAGTTAGGAAAACGTCGGAATGTTTTGACGGCCGTAGCTTCATGTTTCCTTGGCCGTACGCGTACTGCGGGTTCAAGAACACCTGAGCGTACTGACGTAAAGGTGTTAAAATATCGTCAGGAATCACCTCATAGTGACGGAGAGAGGATAGAGAACTCCGATGAGACAGTGGGAATGACGAGCGATCAGTCATTGCCGGGCCGTCACGTTGCTTGAGCGGTGCCTTGTTTCGGATGAGCCAACCCACCGTCAGTCCGACCATAAGACTTACGCTGACGGCAATCATCACTGTGTAGATGAAGTCCAACATGCGGTGATACTGCGCCTGTTGGTGTAGTGGCAGTAAGATGTATTCCACTGGCATCTTCGTAGTCGCCACTACTACTGGGGACTGATCTCCATCACCACTTGCCGAGGAACGGGAGTCGTTTGCTGTTGGGTTGGTCAAAGACAAAGTCATGTTCACTGAGAAATGTCCCACTGGGTACGTTATGACACAACGATAAGCACCCTCAGTCCACTCTAGGAAGGCTTCCTGACTCATGTGAAGCTTGTAGGTCGACTTGCCCTTGAAGTTAAGGGTGGAGCCCTCCGTTTGGTGGCCAGAACAGTCTGTGCTGAATGATAGAGAATGGCCTTCTGGAGTCACAACGTTTTCCAAGTGCGTGGTTATACCATTGCCAGATGTGTTGGGTGATGCGCTGATGTTGCTTCCTTCTGGACCCACCCAACTGATGTCCGGCTGCTGTTCCCAGTAAACCTCGCACAGGAGAGTGGTTCCGTTGTCAGCACGTGACACCTTGGCTACAGGAGGCGGACATGGCATGTCTTCTCTGGACACCTGTGAGATCTTCTTCCCCTTGAGATGTGGCGGGTAGCTGCAGTAGAGGTTGTCTATTGTTCCTAGGATGGCCACACCCTTAGTCTTAAGACTGTTAAGCGCACAGGTGCAGCGAAAAGGGTTGTTCCAAAGCCTAACATGCTTGTCACGAAGAAGGACAAGTGACTCTTGCTCCACCGAGGGTAAGATGTTATTATTCAAGTAAACAGTCGCTCTTGGAGGTAAGCTTTTCAACCACTCCGGGCTGATGGTCGTAAGCATATTGAAGCCCAGGTTAAGTTGCCCTATCGGTATGTGGTCAAATGCATCAGCTGCTATGTACGATATTTTATTCTGGTCCAACCTAAGTTTTATCAGACTGAACAATCCTCAAAAGTACCATGCTTCGACATTGTGGATCCTGTTTTCGTCCAATTCAAGGAATTGTAGCTTTTGGAGGGGCTCGAACGCTCCTATAACAATATGTTCGATTTTGTTTCGAGACAGGGATAGTTTTGTCATGTTTTCCAGCCCGTCAAACCAGTTGCCAACGACCTGGATAGAGTTTTTATTCAGCGACAGCGTCTGCAGGGAAGCCAACGTTACAAAGGCTCTTTCTTTAACGTTCTTGATTTGCCCACCAAAAAGACTCAGCTCGTCGAACGCAGAAAGAGTGGGTAGAGGGTTCAGTGTTCCATTTCTGTCATAATGTCCGATCAGCATCAGGCCATCAAATATGTCCGGTAAGCACGAGCCCAGTTCCTCATTGGTACAGTTTAACCCAGTCATGTTACAGTATACACGGCGCTTGCATATTCTATGCCTAATGTAAGTGCCACAATAATCTTTAGTAGTACAAAAGTCAGTGCAATTTGGACAACCATTTGACTCAACTAGCATGAATAACATGGCAACAAAGAATATCCTGGATATTGCCATATTTCTGGATGAATGAATCCTCTATGAGTAAGCGACAATTGGCTTTATTGCATGAAACGTTCGGAGAATAGGAATCCACCGAACATTTGCAGCATATTTGGTGAATATCTAAACTTGCATTGTTCCGTCATTGCTTCACTCTGGGTTGTTAAGTCTGCACATTTTGGTTCGCTGTTTGCAGCTCCTGGAATGGTGATAACAAAGAATGCCGAATTATTATGTAGCTCGTACCTCCTGGAGCGAAGGTATTGTTTTGGAAGTGATTGTTTGTATTTTAGTGTTTTCTAGTGGTCGCCATAAGTTAAAAGGCGCTGATACATCGTGTGGATATATTTGGTATGTGCGTATGGCCAAGAAGACAAATATTCTAGTCCTTGACTATATATACACATAACGTTACATACATATTATAAAAAAGTAAGATGGCTGCTTTGTTTTCTTGGTGGGCTGTACCATCCTGTATAGAAGGGGGTAGAAATACTTGTTGCTATTTACAGAATTTTGCTGTTGATTACGATAATTAATAACTAAATCAATGGTCATATAGATCGATCTATATCACTATCTCATAGTCCCTTAAAATTGTATTTGAAAAACACATTCATTTTTGAAAACAACAACAACTAGTAATTCATTTGAAAACAAATGAAAACCTTGGCAAAAAACTGGTAGTATATATATAAATATATAAATATATAAATATATATATATATATATATATATATATATATATATATATATATATATATATATATGGGATATCAATGACCTGGGTTATATGCAAAGGTAATTGATAAAATTAAATGAAACTATGGGTTTGCTTGTCTCTTATTAGCAATCTTATGCGGCATGCATGCTTTCATTTTCGTAAGTCATAGCTATTAAAACTTTAGGCAATCGAAGGTTTTACATATCAGTTACACACGAAAAAATCTATACTTTGTAATACGATGTCTACGTAATATGTACACGTACTCGTGTACACACACCTAGAACACATGCAAAAACATACAATTTTCTTTTCCAACGTCTCCTTGGTAAGTGCAATATAACGGATCTAGACTTAAAAAAGATCTAAACATTGATCCTTAAATTTAAGCAGCATGCTTGCACAGGAAGGGCCTTGTTGGAAAGGATCCTACTAGAATCACTTGTGACCTCATCCGAAAAGTCTAGTTTTTGCGTTTTGAATCAATTTTCACGAATATTTAGTTTAGGTCTTATAGGGAAAATTTCGTCGACAGAAACCTATGCGACTAATCTATATACGAGGCCATTCATCTTACCAATACAGCGTGGCCTTGTAGCATCAAAGTGTTTGATCTGCTCGACCTCAAGAAATGCAAATTGCTAATATAAGTATACATATAAACATAGGCCAATACATCTCTACTGCTTTCCAAAAAAGGAATCGTATTGACACACAAACTTGATGTTAACTCTGTATCGCGTACCACTGTACTCTAACACCTGTTTCCCATGAATTGAACCAATCAGCAAGTGGCATTGCGATTGGTCATTACATAGAACCTTTTACTATTGTTGTGTATAAGCAACTACGTAGATATTAGTCTTATATGTTCTGTACATGTATTACGCCCAAACTTGCCATACATGTCCCTTACAATTGTTGCGCAATAAAGATTGATTTATATGAGGTTTTTGAATGCAAAACAAAGTAAGAATACAGACGACCTTCGGCATGGCTGCTTAGAGTGGTATTACTGTCAAACATCAGGTCTGCTAATATTCTCAATCGACTTGACCATAGCTCTTGTATGTGACACTTTTTTCTCGGCTCTCTATTCTCTCTCTCTCTCTCTCTTTCTCTCTCTCTCTCTCTTTCTCTTTCTCTCTCTTTCAGCTTAGAGTGGACTTACTGTCAAACATCAGGTCTGCTAATATTCTCAATCGACTTGACCATAGCTCCTGTATGTGACACTTTTTTCTCGGCTCTCTATTCTCTCTCTCTCTCTCTCTCTTTCTCTCTCAGCTTAGAGTGGTATTACTGCCAAACATCAGGTCTGCTAATATTCTCAATCGACTTTACCATAGCTCTTGTATTTGACACTTTTTTCTCGTCTCTCTCTCTCTCTCTTATTCTCTCTCTTTCATCTTAGAGTGGTATTACTGTCAAACATCAGGTCTGCTAATATTCTCAATCGACTTGACCATAGCTCTTGTATTTGACACTTTTTTCTCGTCTCTCTCTCTCTCTCTTATTCTCTCTCTTTCATCTTAGAGTGGTATTACTGTCAAACATCAGGTCTGCTAATATTCTCAATCGACTTGACCATAGCTCTTGTATGTGACACTTTTTTCTCGTCTCTCTTTCTCTCTCTCTCTCTTTCTCTCTCTTTCAGCTTAGAGTGGTATTACTGTCAAACATCAGGTCTGCTAATATTCTCAATCGACTTGACCATAGCTCTTGTATTTGACACTTTTTTCTCGTCTCTCTCTCTTATTCTCTCTCTTTCATCTTAGAGTGGTATTACTGTCAAACATCAGGTCTGCTAATATTCTCAATCGACTTGACCATAGCTCTTGTATTTGACACTTTTTTCTCGTCTCTCTTTCTCTCTCTTTCTCTCTCAGCTTAGAGTGGTATTACTGTCAAACATCAGGTCTGCTAATATTCTCAATCGACTTGACCATAGCTCTTGTATTTGACACTTTTTTCTCGTCTCTCTCTCTCTCTCTTTCTCTCTCTTTCAGCTTAGAGTGGTATTACTGTCAAACATCAGGTCTGCTAATATTCTCAATCGACTTGACCATAGCTCTTGTATGTGACACTTTTTTCTCATAGTCGGCTCTCTATTCTCTCTCTCTCTCTCTCTCTCTGCCAGTCAGTCTATATAAACTATGACACTACGCAAAAAGAAACTATTCTATAGACAGTCAAAAAAGGAGAAGAAACTATCATACCCAATACCATAACTATTCCATACGTATTCACCTTACCTTTACCTGTCAAACTTGCTCATGTCTTTAGCCCTATCCGGATTCTGCCAAGCTGCAGTTACGAGTCAGATGTGGACAGGACTAGGTGAGGTGAGGTTTTCCAGCAAGTCAACCTTCTGTTGCGCCGGATGATCAAAGAATGTGACGCTCGCTCACTGAGCATGCTCAACCAATCTACCAATAAGCAAACATAAGGTGGTGAATACATGAATATGAATGATACGAATCTATCAGGCGTCTCGAGGACGATAGGAATAACTGATATTTGACGGAATGATTAGACTGTTGAATCATATGATAATGATGATGATATATACGAATCTACTTTCACGGCGGTCGGTATTCTTTCCAATGGATTGCGCGTTGGTAACGCATCGGGCTATAATTTTTCCTAACCGTAAAATAGATTTTGCTTGAAATAAATACAATTGTATAAACGTGAGATTTTCTCATAATGAAATACAATCAGCGACTCTACATACTTTGAATTGTAACCTGCCATAAGTATACCGATGATTTGGGGATCTAGCTTTTTAAGACGGTAAGTTTTTGGTTTCATTCAAGTCTTTCATTTATACAAACATTGGTAAGATGCAAGCACTAAATATCACCGTAAATTCCCGATTTTCTATGAATAATATTTTTCGTCGATTCGAGTGAAATGAAACGTCTGGGTCTCCCAATACACGGGGCCTCCATTTAACGTCCTATCCGAGGGACGTCGCTAACTAAGGTTAAGTACTCCTTTCCAACCTGAGTGAATATAGGAAAGTCGTGTAATGTGCATGTTCCAAGGGCACACGTTCGGTGGGATTTGAACGCAGGACTTCCTGTGTCTGAAACGAATGTTCTGCAGTTTCGTCACGGTCCCACCTAGAAGAGACGTACTGCCCAGAAGAAGGTTAAGCTTGTGGAATTCTTTTTGTATGAGGATACTTAAGTTGCCAAGGAAAACAAAGGCCTGACAGCACGGTGAAAACTTACAATCATTGCAAATGACCCCTAACAAAATGTGAGGTTGGCTTGAATTACGCCAGATCAAACATATCGGAACAAGGCTCGCTTTATCCTGGACATGGAAATCTATGTAATCCCTAATTTGACCTTAGTGTCTTCTTTAAATCTTGCAATGATCATACTTTACTCACCAATTACGACCTATCCGGATTCTAGTCAGCTACAATAGTCAGTCAACTTTCTCTAACGGTGCATGATTGAACGCTCGCTCACTAAGCATGCTTAATCAATCAATCTGTTTGCGTTGACTTCATGAATAAGCAAACAGGAGGGGGCGTATAAACGGAGTTGCATCGATATAGTCCGATGTCTCAAGGACGAGTGTACAAGACGGTCTTTGATGGCTAGATCGGCTCGTTTGCTCTTCCAGTTGCAGAACGGACTGCAATATGAGATTATAATCACAGAATGGATATACAAAGTGTTATTGTACTCTCACAACCTTTTGGAACACAAACTGGCAGTGGTAAGGTTTTTTTTTTCACCGGGCAGTCATTTCCTTAGACAAAGCCACAAAAGATGCACACAGACATCTCCAAAGTGCCTTGGACAAGTGTGGCTATCGAAACTGGATCTTCAACAAAGCTCTTTAACCCTATGACCACTCTACGGAAACGCTGAAGTGCAAACCAGTGATACAAGCAACACCCCACCCCACACGTGACAAATCACTGGACTACTAAGAATTGTCTTCCTAACCTTTTTGCATATTACCTTATAGTTATCTTTGACAAATTGCTCATTTTGACCTATATTTAAGGACACAGCTGTTTTTTAGATGTTTTGCCTGAGGAGCCTTGTGACCTGGACGCCCTTACACTGAGAAAATCCTCTGACAAGCATGAAATTCTGATTGACCAGGGATGCTACCAGGTCATATGTGGTCACAGTCCAAAGCCCCCTATCTTCATTTACTATTCGGCCAGGCCGGAGTCTGGTAGAGACTACATGATTTTAACAAAGCACTATGAAAGTTGCGCTGAAAGTATCACAACAGTGTACATAATCTTATTGTCACCAGTTTGCCAAGAAGGTTATCTTTAGTTGTAGCATTTGTGGGTTTGTTAGGAACACATGGTCATGCAGTCATTTGCTATTGGGGTAATTACTATTTAGTAATACTTGAATAAGACCTTAAAGTCTTAAATAAAAGCATAATTATTTGGCGAATAGATATATTCGTCGAACTCTAGTTTGCTATTGGGGTAGGCACTCTTTAGTTATACTTGAATAAGACCTTAAAGTCTTAACAAAGGCATGATTATTTGGCAAAGGGATGTGTTCATTGAACTCTAGTTAAGATATATATCTGCTCAGAGAAGTGAAATTCCTCATCAAACCCCGATGGACGGACATCATCATGAGTTTAGGGGGTAGCACTTTGGCTGGTATTGATGAATACTGTGTACTAATGATGTGTACTAATTACTTGAATGTAAGTTCATCTGTGACGGTAGTTAACATAATGATACAATTTTTAAGACTTTATATCCATACACAAAATGAAGCGCTTACCAACAAGCTTTCGATCAGTCCTCTGATTCTTCTCAAGGGAGTGAAAGATGCTATCTACATCAGAGCCCATCAACCTTCCCTCAACCAAGACGGGGACCGATACCGACTGTCAAGCACCTTTGACCCTTTACTGACGTCACACGTCCGTTCCGGAAGTGCGACTTAGGTTTTGGGTCATTACAACTTTAGAAGGATCAGAGGACTGATCGAAAGCTTGTTGGTAAGCGCTTTATTTTGTGTACGGACATAAGGTCTTAAAAATTGCATCATTATGTGTACTAATTACTTGTCCTAGAGTCTATAATGCCTAATACTACATGTATATAGTTTGTTCATGTAGATCTGCCTGCCTAAGTCTAGTTCAGTCAGTTCCTTTTGAATCTTTGGGCTGCTACAAATTGGATAGCATCCCTCAAGGCTTAATGTAGAATGGATGAATAATTGATGTAAAATATAATATTTCTTTAACATTTCCCACCTATAGTTTCTAGAAAAAGGTCATGTAGAATTGACAGCCAAATACTGGTAGATGACTAACCTGCAGTTTCTGTTCCAATTGCTTGGTGGAGTACAACTTCAAGACAGATGCCTCCAACCTGATACAGAACTACACGCTGGCCAGTTTGTACGAGAGGAACGCAGAGGCCCTCGGGGTGACGAACTGTCCGGACAAGTCCGTAACGGGCGCCATTTCCGGCTCGACGGACATGGGAAACGTCACGCATGTTGTACCCGGTATCCACCCGATGTTCGCTCTACCGACAGATGCTTCCATTCACTCACGCCACTTTACTGAGGAAGCTGGTACTGCAGGCATTTTGTTTTGTCCTAATTTAAATTCTAGTTGCAAACCTAAGGTATTCAACTACTTAGGCTGTGTAGCTTATCATAACACCACACTTACGGAAAAGGGTAGGGGTCTTTTCCAGTGTGAGTTATGGTTGGGTACCGGTACGGTTTACCAGTGCAAAACTCAGTTTGTCGTGTTGGACTGGTCCAGAAAAAATAGACCTGAAAAAAAATCAGTTGACCGAATTTTCAACCACTTAAACGTTTAACAGATTAACAGTCGTTTACGTGTTTTGGGGCTTACAGGTATAAGGCGAGAACAAGAGCGAAGAAGAGGAGAGTTGATAGTCATTTTTTACCATTAGGTTCAAGTACAGACCTGGATCTGATGCTCTGAACCTGAACCGTATCTGTACCTGAATTTTCTGTACCAGTAGCCACCCCCAGTGTGAGTGGATTGAAAAGGGGGTAGGGAATGTTCTTGAGCAGCCTTCGTAGCCCATGCTTTTGTCATTGAGTCAGTTATTCCTCACGTAAAGTGGGACGAGCTCATGACGTTTCTCACTAAGGCTACAAAATTAATGTATGTTGATTCAATTATATGGATGGCATGCATTTACTTTTGTCGATGAAAAGTTTTCAACCAGACTGTAAATCATACCAAGCAGATGCAAAAGAAGCAAGTTTATGCCATGAATTGAAAATTGAACCTTTATATTTTGTGCATGGTGGTGCATAGCTTTAACTTAAGTGCAAAAAGAAAAAGGAGCTTGGTTTTATTATTGACTCTAGAATATGTTGTGAATGGTTTATCATTTTCTAAAATATTTTATACCAGACAGCTTGTCTTATTATTAGACTATGATTGTTTGATTTCCAGGTAAGCGAGAGGCCCAGCCCTACGCCCTGAACCAGGCTAAGGCCCTGGCCATGACGGCCATCGATGTCATCTGTCAATCACAGCTGATGGACACCATCAGGGAGGAGTTTAAACAAGACTTGGTCAATGATTAGATTCCACCAGGAAATCAACCAAATGTCTAGAGTACTCACATTGCACTCAGCAGACTGATGGTTCAAACCTCAGTATGGTTATATGTACCAAGTAGGGGTTGGTACCGGTACGGTGTACTGGTACAAAACCGTGTTTTTCTTCTTGGAATGGTCCAGAAAAAAACGGACCTGAAAAAATTGGTGGATCGGATGTTGGACCAATTCAGGTCCGGACCTGGACCTGATCCTCTGGACCTGAACCGTACCTGAACCTGGATGTTGTTTACTGGTACCCAACCCTAGTACCAAGTATCACAGACTTTAAAAAGAACATATCTTTATTCAGAAACCATAGAGCAATTACTGTTAATTTAATTGGACATGCAGTTTGTCTATTATTATCAGTCATCAAAATTTATGAGGGAAGCAAGTATGAATATGTTGTATTTGGACCAGGTACCTTTTTAAATTGATTCCTTTTTTATTTCTCTGGCAAAAAAATGAAGAAAGTGGGGTTAGATTGATTGTGTAGTTGATAATGAGGCAGGGGTTTTCAATTGCAATTTACTGAAAAGTCATAAAATGACTGCTGCTGAATGATTAAAGTAATCTGGTTATAAAAGCGCAGAGAAACAGAGCAAACAAAAAACCACAGCTTTACCCCTTATACGAAATTTAGTAAACTGCCAAACACTGGTACTTGACATAATGTGGCCATAGGGAATAAATTACACTGAATTGAAGGTATCATTACCTTACCCAAGAATGTTATTTCTTTGCAGCATTCGTGTGTTTGTCTGTGAACATGATAACTCAATGGCCTGAAGGAGTGTAAGAATGTTATTTCTTTGCAGCATTCGTGTGTTTGTCTGTGAACATGATAACTCAATGGCATGAAGGAGTGTCTTCAAATTTGGTACTCGGCTAGTTCTTGATAAGACGTCAAATTTGCAAAATAATTATACATTTTGGGTACTGCAGGTTTGATATCTTGTGCTCTGGACAGGCCATGGTCACAAGTTTTGGCTGATGTATACATGTAGCTCTTGTAATCAGGAAAAAGTGGCCCTAGTTTGGTGCCTATATCAGCTTTCTTGAGATCTGCAAGATGCGTTTAATCTGAAGACTTTGAAGCTTTGTCAGCCATACGAATAGGTAAATATGAAAATTAGGACTTGTGCAGCATATTTTCAAAAACGTCCTGTCTGGAATTGAAGTTAAGGGTGTATATAATGTTAATACAGTGTATAGAAAAAGCGCCTACAACCATATTCAGGCCTGTAGAATTTTATATCATTTGTAATCTTGCAAGTTGTTAGTAATATAATCTGCAATTGTGGGAAGTCTGCAAGAAAAGAAATCTTTCCTATCAATTAAACCTATGTATATAAGAAATAAGGATTGCATTAAATGGATACAATGTCATGTTATTGTAAGTGCTATTTTCTTTTTATTGCACGTCTCGTATATGGCTTTGTCTAAGTTGGGTATCCCTCAGGGCCAGGCCTGTTGAAAACATTTTCATTGCGGCATCTTAGTCAATTTGTCACCATTTTTTTCCCTTGCGGTCACACTGACGCTTGGCTTACGGGTAAAATACTGACATCTACAACAAACAGCTGTGCCCAGAATGTTACATCCTCCGTTTCGATCCCAATATTTGAATACAAGATATATATATGTTTTTTTTTTATTGAAAGCGGAGTTTTGCCACTGAATTCCAAACCAATGTGTAAGCATAACGATATTGTGATGATACAAGAGCAACTAAGACGATACATAAGTATCTACTTTCGGGGCGGTCAGTATTCTTTCCAGTTGCTTGGTGCGTTCGACAAAGTTTGGGACGTCAAATTTGGCTCACCTTGAAATGTCTGAAAATAAACACAATCGTGCAAACGCGAGGATTTTCCTTAATCTGTCTGCGTTGACTCCCATGACTATTAATAACCATATTAATACCCGTACAGGAGGGGGCGTATAGGCGGCTTGAAAAAAATGTAATCTAATGTCTCTAGGACGAGTGTCGGTCTTTGATGGATTGATTGCATCGTTTGTTTCTATATTTTCATCAGCATGAGATAGATTGAAACCATAAAACCAAGGCTAATATAAGAAGCCTTGAAAGAACATTAACGCCTAGCTACGTACAGGAGGCAAGCTATGTTTCAAGAATGTGATTATATGTTACTCTATGTGTGCATGTCTATGTGTACATTGCAATTGGCCACGGGTGGCAGAAAGCAAATAAAGATGAAATTTTCTCTGTTAAGAAATGACAGACGACTACTTTGTCACACATTGTGATATATTGATATATTCAATAATTAAGCAAAGAAAGCATTACACGTCTCCTTGTTTTGTTTCAATTAGTGCCAACTGATAGAACGTGACAGGAGGTTCGAAAGTAATCCATAAATATGTTGTAAGATACTAAAATCATGTCTATGAGACTTGCTACTTTAAACGTTCTTTATACAACCTAAGATATATTTCAAAATATTTGCTTTGGCATATTTTTTCTGCGATGATCTCTCAAACATAATTTGCGAATATGCGTCTCCAAAATTCTTAAAATCTCGTGAAATTAAGAAAAAAAAAGATGATATTGCAGTTTTTTTTCTAATTGAACTATGTATGTAAAAAATACAAGTTATAGCTTGTAAAAATAATGAAATATGTGAAGTATTACAAACATCGTTGACATTTGGACGAAAATAGTAGACAAAGTGCATTAATACAATAATTTTTGCAAATGAATTTATAAGAATCAACTAACATACTTCAACATACATGTTCCTTTAGTAGAAATGCACCAATGATACAGAATTTCATGAAATAAAATTCTCATAGTGAAAATATATTATTTCAAATTTTGTAAAATCAGAAATGTTTAGAAACAAAATAAGGCGTTGCTGAGTATTTACTTGTCAAATCCAGATGTAAAGAATGTCTGGTTAAAAGAGCTTGGCCAATATTAAGCACATTATTTTCATAGTATGATAATAAGCTTGGCCAATGTTAAGTACATGTTTACAGTATAATAATAAGCTTGGCCAATATTAAGTACATTATGTTCACGGTATAATAGTAAGCACTACACAACATTGTACAATACAAATACACAACATAGTGCAGTACAAACACATTAAACAGGAACACAAAGAAATCATATAATCACTATAAAAGGAAAGTGATCATTTTGCTTTCAAAATCTACCCAGGTGCCCAGGTGTGTTGTTACACAGGTGGCAACGATGGGATCGAACGCAGTGATCGATGAAATGGTGATAAATGTGTAAACCTTCTCTAGTGCTATTGTCCTTGTATTTTGTTTCAGGACAATATTGTCAGATTTTAAAACAAAATATTTTATGGTGCTTTGAGGAGGTGCTGCATGAGTGTCCAATAGGTTGTCGCGCAGAGTACTAAATTCCATCTAGTCGGTCATAAACAGAACAATGACTTTAAGTGACGAGGTTGGTGAGTTCTTCTATCCACAAACTACAGTCTTCCTTATCTTGCCATTTCTCAGAATCTGTCATTTCTTTCCTTCTTTATCCTTCTTTATCATACCCAGGGGACTCCCTAAACTCCTCCTTAGTTTGGGGAAGCGTGTAGCGATGGGAAGTTTTAATCGGGCTCCTCCTCCCCTCTGTAACGTGCAGGTCCCGTCGAAGAAGAAGAAGATTCTGTCTCTGCTCGGCTTTCTCATCAGGACTCGGGAGCTCATGCTGGAGTGACTGACGGACTATTCCCACCTGTCCGATGCACGGAAGCAGCACAGGTGTTGACCAACGCCGCTTATGATTAATCTTTCCCTTTCCTCGGCCATATTGGGGGTTGAAGAAAACTTCAGTATGTTTCGACGATCCTTGCTTGACGTTCCCCTGTCCGTACTGAGGGTTTAGGAAAACGTCGGAACGTTTTGACGGCCGTAGCTTCATGTTTCCTTGGCCGTACTGTGGGTTCAAGAACACCTGAGCGTAAGGACGTAAAGGTGTGAAACTCTCGTCAGGAATCACCTCATAGTGATGGAGAGAGGATAGGGAACTCCGATGAGACGGTGGGAATGACGAAGGAGAGGTGTCATCCATTGCCGGGCCGTCACGTTGCTTGAGCGTTGCCTTGTTTCGGATGAGCCAACCCACCGTCAGTCCGACCATAAGACTTACGCTGACGGCAATCATCACTGTGTAGGTGAAGTCCAGCATGCGGTGATACTGCGCAGGCTGGTGTGGCGGCAGTAAGATGTATTCCACTGGCATCTTCGTAGTCGCCACTCCCACCGGGGACAGATCAGTCGGACCTTTTCCTCCCTCTCCATCATCACTTGCCGAGGAACAGGAGTCGTTTACCATTGGTTTGGTCAAAGACAAAGTCATGTTCACTGAGAAAGTACCTACAGGGTACGTTATGGCACAACGATAGGCACCCTCAGTCCACCCTAGGAAGGCTTTCTGACTCATGTGAAGCTTGTAGGTCGACTTACCCATGAAGTTGAGAGTAGAGCCCTCCGTTTGGTGGCCAGAACAGTCTGTGCTGAATGATAGAGAATGGCCTTCTGGAGTCACAACGTTTTCCAAGTGCGTGGTTATACCATTGCCAGATGTGTTGGGTGATGCGCTGATGTTGCTTCCTTCTGGACCCACCCAACTGATGTCCGGCTGCTGTTCCCAGTAAACCTCGCACAGGAGAGTGGTTCCGTTGTCAGCACGTGACACCTTGGCTACAGGAGGCGGACATGGCATGTCTTCTCTGGACACCTGTGAGATCTTCTTCCCGGAGAGATGTGGCGGGTAGCTGCAGTAGAGGTTATCTATTGTTCCTAGGATGGCCACACCCTTAGTCCTAAGACTGTTAAGCGCACAGGTGCAGCGAAAAGGGTTGTTCCAAAGCCTAACATGCTTGTCACGAAGAAGGACAAGTGACTCTTGCTCCACCGAGGGTAAGATGTTATTATTCAAGTAAACATGCGCTCTCCGAGGTAAGCTTTGCAACCAATCTTGACTCAAGGTCGTAAGCATATTGAAGGCCAGGTTAAGTTTATCTATCGGCATGTTGTCGAAAGCATTCGCTGCGATGTTCGAGATTTTATTGTAGTCCAACCTAAGTCTAATCAGACTGGACAGTCCTTTGAAGAACCATGCTTCGATATTATGGATCCTGTTTTCGTCCAATTCAAGGAATTGTAGCTTTTGGAGGGGCTCGAACGCTCCTATAACAATATGTTCGATTTTGTTTCGAGACAGGGATAGTTTTGTCATGTTTTCCAGCCCGTCAAACCAGTTGCCAACGACCTGGATAGAGTTTTTATTCAGCGACAGCGTCTTCAGGAAGGCCAACGTTACAAAGGCTCTTTCTTTAACGTTCTTGATTTGCCCACCAAAAAGACTCAGCTCGTCGAACGCAGAAAGAGTGGGTAGAGGGTTCAGTGTTCCATTTCTGTCATTATGTCCGATCAGCAGTAGGCCATCAAATATGTCCGGTAAGCACGAGCCCAGTTCCTCATTGGTACAGTTCAACCCAGTCATGTTACAGTATACACGGCGCTTGCATATTCTATGCCTAATGTAAGTGCCACAATAATCTTTAGTAGTACAAAAGACAGTGCAATTTGGACAACCATTTGACTCAACTAGCATGAATAACATGGCAACAAAGAATATCCCTGTTATTGCCATATTTTCAGATGAACGAATCCTCTATGAGTAAGTGACAATTGGCTTTATTGCATGAAACGTTTAGAGAATAGGAATCCATCGAACATTTGCAGCATATTTGGTTAATATCTAACCTTGTATTGTCCTTGCTTCACTCTGGTTTGTTAAGTCTGCACATTTTGGTTCGCTTTTTGCAGCTCCTGAAATGGTGATAAAAAAGGATGAAGAATTATTATGTAGCATTTACCTGCTGGAGCAAAGCTATTGTTTTGGAAGTGAATATTTGTAGTTAGTGTTTTCTAGTGGTCGCCGTAAGTTAAAAGGTGCTGATACATTGTGAGGAAATATTTGTATGTGCGTATGGCCATGAAGACAAATATTCTAGTCCTTGACTATATATACACATAACGTTACATACATATGATAAAAAAGCAAGATGCCTGCTTTGTTTTCTTGGTGGGCTGTACCATCATGTATAGAAGGGGGGTTAAAATACTTGTTGCTATTTACAGAATTTTGCTGTTGACTACGATAATTAATAGCTAAATCAATGGTCATATAGATCGATCTATATCACTATCTCATAGTCCCTTAAAATTGTATTTGAAAAACACATTCATTTTTGAAAACAACAACAACTAATGATTCATTTGGAAACAAATGAAAACCTTGGCAAAAAAACGGTAGTATATATATATGGGATGTCAATGACCTGGGTTATATGCAAAGGTAATTAATAAAATTAAATGAAACTATGGGTTTGCTTGTCTCTTATTAGCAATATTATGCGACATGCATGCTTTCATTTTCGTAAGTCATAGCTATTAAAACGTCAGGCAATGGAAGGTTTTACATATCAGTTACACACGAAAAAATCTATACTTTGTAATAAGATGTTTACGTAATATGTACACGCACTCGTGTACCGTCTCAATGGTTCGCAGGAGACGGAAAATCCTTGATGCAGGCCACTCCACAGGAGGAGACCTTAACAAGTAAGTAAGTAAGTAACTCGTGTACACACACATAGAACACATGCAACAACATACAATTTTCTTTCCCAACGTCTCCTTGGTAGTTGCAATATCTACGGATCTAGACTTAAAAAGATCTAAACATTGATCCTTAAATTCAAGCAGCATGCTTGCAGAGGAAGGGCCCTCGCTAGAAAGGATCTTACTAGAATCACTTGTGACCTCATCCGAAAAGTCTAGTTTTTGCGTTTTCAATCAATTTTCGTGAATATTTAGTTTAGGTCTTATAGGGGAAATTTCGTCGACAGAAACCTATGCGACTAATCTAAATACGAGGCCATTCATCATACCAAGCCAGCGTAGCCTTGTAGCATCAAAGTGTCTAATCTGTTCGACCTCAAGAAATGCAAATTGATAATATAAGTATACATATAAACATAGGCCAATACATCTCTACTGCTTTCCAAAAAAGGAATCGTATTGACACAAACACTTGATGTTAACTCTGTATCGCGTACCACTGTATTATAATAATACCTGTTTCCCATGAATTGAACCAGTCAGCAAGTGGCATTACGATTGGTCATTTGTTACATAGAACCCTTTCACCATTGTTATGTATAAGCAACTACGTAGATATTAGTCTTGATGTTCTGTACATGTATTACGCCCAAACTTGCCATACATGTCCCTTAAAATTGTTGCGCAATAAAGATTGATTTATATGAGGCTTTTGAATGCAAAACAAAATAAGAATACAGAAGACCTTCGGCATGGCTGGTTAGAGTGGTATTACTGTCAAACATCAGGACTGCTAATATTCTCAATCGACTTGACCATAGCTCTTGTATGTGATATTTTTTTCTCGGCTCTCTATTCTCTCTCTTTCTCTCTCTCTCTCTCTCTCTCTCTCTCTCTCTCTCTCTCTCACACACACACACACACATTGTCAATCAGTGTAATGTATAGGACTATGACACTATGTAAAAAGAAACTATTCTATAGACAGTCAAAAAAGGAGAAGAAACTATCTACCCAATACCATAACTATTCCATACGTATTCACCTTACCTTTACCTGTCAAACTTGCTCATGTCTTTAGCCCTATCCGGATTCTGCCAAGCTGCAGTTACGAGTCAGATGTGGACAGGACTAGGTGAGGTGAGGTTTTCCAGCAAGTCATCCTTCTGTTGCGCCGGTTGCTCAAAGAATGTGACGCTCGCTCACTGAGCATGCTCAATCAATCTACCAATAAGCAAACAGAAGGTGGTCAATACATGAATATGAATTATACGAATCTAATCTGGCGTCTCGAGGACGATAGGAATAACTGATATTTGACGGAATGATTAGACTGTTGAATCATATGATATTATAATGCTGATGATACATACGAATCTACTTTCACGGCGGTCGGTATTCTTTCCAATGGGTTGCGCGTTGGTAACGCATCGGGCTATGATTTTTCCTAACCGTAAAATAAATTTAGCTTGAAATAAACACAATGGTATAAACGTGAGATTTTCTCATAAAGAAATACAATCAGCGACTCTACATACTTTGAATGCTAACCTGCCATAAGTACACCGATGATTTGGGAATCTAGCTTTTTAAGACGGTAAGTTTCTGGTTTCATTCAAGTCTTTCATTTATCCAAACATTGGTAAGATGCAAGCACTAAATATCAGCGTAAATTCCCGATTTTCTATGAATAATATTTTTCGTCGATTCGAGTAAAATGAAACGTCTGGGTCTCCCGATACACGGGGCCTCCATTTAACGTCCTATCCGAGGGACGTCGCTAACTAAGGTTAAGTACTCCTTTCCAACCTGAGTGAATATAGGAAAATCGTGTAATGTGCATGTTCCAAGGGCACACGTTCGGTGGGATTTGAACGCAGGATTTCCTGTGTCTGAAACGAATGTTCTGCAGTTTCGTCACGGTCCCACCTAGAAGAGACGTACTGCCCAGAAGAAGGTTAAACTTGTGGAATTCTTTTTGTATGAGGATACTTAAGTTGCCAAGGAAAACAAAGGCCTGACAGCACGGTGAAAACTTACAATCATTGCAAATGACCCCTAACAAAATGTGAGGTTGGCTTGAATTACGCCAGATCAAACATATCGGAACAAGGCTCGCTTTATCTTGGACATGGAAATCTATGTAATCCCTAATTTGACCTTAGTGTCTTCTTTAAATCTTGCAATGATCATACTTTATTTACTCACCAATTACGACCTATCCGGATTCTAGTCAGCTACAATAGTCAGTCAACTTTCTCTAACGGTGCATGATTGAACGCTCGCTCACTAAGCATGCTTAATCAATCAATCTGTTTGCGTTGACTTCATGAATAAGCAAACAGGAGGGGGCGTATAAACGGAGTTGCATCG
>NC_049987.1:2354934-2356433 GCF_000003815.2 Branchiostoma floridae | reverse complement strand
CTACATAGACGGTTCTCAAGTTAGCCCTTTAGGATTTTTGTTACATATCCATTTTCTGTTTACTTGGAAAAATATAATTTTAACAATAATGTTGGTAGTGCTGAATCGCTGCCATCACGGGTCACTGCATACTAGTGGCTCGTGTTGCTGAATATAGTCAACCACGAAAACAGCTCACAGCAGTTGCCGCGTGTAATATGGCGCATGAAGGGTTCATGATCAGTATGAATGCATTTCTTTTCCAAGTATTGTTTAGATGACTTTGTTTTGTTGAAAATGCTTTCAACAAAATAAATTTTTTCAAAAGTCTTGGGTGAAGATATAATATAAGGCTTGAATAACACAAAAAACAACAGCCTGAGTTTAATTGCATGTTTATGCAATGTATCCCTTCCTTTGATTTGTTGCTAATGTTCTGAATAAAATACATTGTTTTTAGACTGAAATTATGTGTATGTGGCTCTTAATGGCAACATTTACAGGTTTGTGATAGCGAAACCTGTAATATTTCTTGGGGGACTTGATTTTTTTTAAATTTGAAAATGAAAAAAAGTGGACAGGCTAATCCTAGAAGCAACAAGTAAAATTGGTGTGGCCTCATGGAGGTAGTATTTTCACTAGCGTTTGTGTGTGTGTGTGTCTGTCTGTCTGTGAACAAGATAACTCAAGAACAGCTGGATTAATATTGTTCCTATTCCTTATGAATTTTGTTGTTTTTGCTCCAGACTGCCTGTGAGAAGACCATTGCCACAATGCAGGCTGTTTTACAGAGGACATTGGATTATGCACAAAGTAGGTTGTTTTCTATATGAATGATAATGATTTAACTGTTGTCCATCTCAACAGCTTTGCAGTACTCGAACAAATAGGAGACAGCCTTAACTAGTCTGAGCTTTGCTGTCCTGTATGATCTGAGAACAGTATAGCTGAGAGGCTAGGTAGCATGCTGCATAAGGCAAGGCATTGAATGTTTACAAGTGATGTACATGTAAGTAAAGCATGGACCAGATCACCAACACACAGAGTAACAGGGAAGTGTTGAAGTCTTGAATTAATTTAAAGTTACAAATTTTCATGAGCTTGCATTTTTGCAGCCAATTAGCTTTCCCATACCCAACTGGGCATTAGATTATCTTGGCTTGCCTGGTATTCTTGGCTAGAAGGGCCAACCAGATACAATGTACCATTTAGAGGAAAGGTGAGCTTTGTAAACCCTGGAATTCCGGCTTCCCATCCATAGTTATAACGCAACCAAGGCTGTTACCATCATCTTCAACACCCTCATGTCATGACTTTGTGACTTCCAAGTCACATGATGACCCCTTTCCGAAAAATGGAGAATGCCGTCTGAAGGCTTCTTAAGCTTCCTCTTCTTGCCAGCCTAGTTCTCCATGTTCAGTACTGACTGTTACATGTGTTGTGTTCTGTAGAAGCAGCAGGTCCTGGTAACAAGGCCAGCCTAGTTCTCCATGTTCAGTATTGACTGTTGCATATGTTGT
>NC_049987.1:2352261-2354834 GCF_000003815.2 Branchiostoma floridae | reverse complement strand
ATCCACCGTATATGTATTTACAGTCTCCAAGCAGACGTTGTAGTTGGATGGAATTTCAGTCAGTCTTTTATCTTTTAGACTAGACTTTTCTTCCTTACTTGGTCAGATTTTCCTATCATCACTATACGGCCAGGCGGGAGTCTGGTAGAGACTAATGTATGCAGGGCTCGAAATACCACCTGCATATGCAGGTTAGTGCAGTACGTTAAGATTGGAGCAGTGCATGTATTTCTGGTGTCTACCTGCACCTAACCTGCACGATCCATGTACTGTCTTTTGTACATAAATGTCCTATGTCTATTATGTAGGTGTATATGGATTGTTATCAGCTACATTAACTGTTACCACTTATAAAGTATAAATTAAAGAAAAAAATAGCAATAGTTTTTGAAGTTTTGGAATGATCCATACTTCCTAATTTAAATACAGAGTGGTGCAGGTAAAATTTGCCTGGAGCAGGTAATTTTCAATGTTACCTGCATCAGTGCACGTATGCTGTAAAAAGTATGTTGAGCCCTGGTATGTATGTGAAGACATTACGAAAGTCTCTGTACATTGTTGTGTCAATAAAGATTATGTAATAATCTCACCTTGCCCAGCACGTCAGCGATCTTCTTACAGTAATGTTGCAGTAGGATCCCCACTATAACGGGCACCAGCACACAGACCAGCGCCACCGCGATCATGTCTATAGCCATGGCGAGCTGCTGACCGTGCATGAGGGGGGTGCTGGTGAAGATGGCCAGGCAGACGGGAATGGTTACCAGGCACAGGAGAGTCGACACTGTGGTTACGTAGATACTACAGAGGGACGACACCAACATGGGATTTATAAGTCGTAGACGTGTAAAACTAGATCGGTGTAAATTAAAGATTTATGATGTAGCCTCCTTCGTAGATCTCTAGCGGTCCGGCGAAAAGGCCCATGTTGAAAAACTTCACCGGAAGTCAGAGGAGGAGGCAAACAAGACTTTATGACTTTCATGCTAGATAAGGGTAGGATTAGGGGTGGGTACCTGATACAGATCTAGAAAATTCAGGTCCAGGTCCGGTTCAGGTCCAGAGGATCAGGTGCAGGTCCGGACCTGAACCTGGACCTGATTCATTATGTGAGAAAACTTGTGAATGGATGATACTCAAAACTATGGTCTATTTTGCTACAATTTACAAAGAAATCTGCTTGTGTAGTATTCGACTCCCACTAGCGTTTTAAAATACTACAAGCCTAGTACAAGGCTTACTACCTCTGTACGATTGACTGTAAAAGTTGGTAAAAAGGACTATAGACTCTGCTCTGCTTCGCTCTTGTTATTTGCCTAGACCGGTAGCCCGGAAAACTTGTGAATGCCTGATCATATAATCTGTTCATTTTCCAATCGGTCCAACATCCGGTCCACCGATTTTTTTCAGGTCCGGTTGTTCCGGATCGGTCCAATGAGAAAAACCGGTTTAATACCGGTACACCGTACCGGTATCCACCCCTGGGTAGGATAGCTTAGGGTCTAAAAGGTCTCTAACAATACAGCATCAGCAATATTTGATATATGCGCACTTCTGATATTCCAAGTGTTGAACATATTGTTAAGAGTGCGTCAATATAACACCGTTTTTTTAAAATATTTTCAGGCAAAATATGACAAAAAGAAATAGCCTGCGAGAAAAGGGGGAACCACAAGACGTGGCATGCGTGCATAACATATCAATACAGCCAGTAAGGCCAGAACAAGTAAATTTTATGGATGACATCCACGCGCTCATTAATTTTTGCCTGATTTCAGAAAAAACAAGAATTTTTTTCTTCTTCAGGGAAGGCCGCATAGACGAAAATGGGTAAAGGTTGTGTTGTAACCTAATCATTGAATGTAGAATTGACACTAGAGACTCTGTAGCATTGACTGTAGTTGCAGAGGTGCAACTTGATAGATAGATGTAAAAGTGGCACAACTATGGAAGCTATGAGTGTAGTTGCCAACATATGGTACCAGTCTACCACACTAGTGTCACTTTAACTACACTGGTGTACAGGAATGAATACCTTGTTGGCTGTGATGCCATATTTTGCCACTTCAAGTCTTGTTACAACGTCTATTTTGAAAATTTGCCATCTTGTTTTTTTTTCGCCCTATCTCATTATTTTTGCAGTCTGCAGAGGATGTCATCCATAAAATTTAATTGCTGTGGCCTAAGTAAGAATCTCAAATTTTACGTCCCTTCCGAAACACAAATGCAGCTCCAACCAGCAGATGCGCTTCCCAAAATTCAAACCGGGGCCTCCCAGTTACCAACCGGCTGATTGGAACCAAAACCTCAACCATGAAACCCCTACAATCAGAGCCTCCCGTACATCTGCTTGGAGATTGCCTCCATGGTAACGTGGGAATGACAATGGTGATACTCTGACATCAGCATCAAGTATCTATTCAACGTTCTGTATCAAAGACGCGCAATCAAGCTATATATTATAACTATAATTGGCCATTCGCGTAATAGGCAGTTTTTGCGGGCTACTAGTATTTAGCTATAAAAAACTGCTGGGTACGTAGAGAAGACACACGAAGTAAAACAGATTTTGT
>NC_049987.1:2345751-2352156 GCF_000003815.2 Branchiostoma floridae | reverse complement strand
TTGGAGATTAAATTATGTGTCTTCAAATCTGTTAGAAAACAGTCCAGGTGACAAAAGCCCCCCCCCCCCACACACACACATACACACACACAAACACAGTCACCCAGAAAGCAAAAATGTCAATCAACTGGGTGTGAGGTGTTACACCTGTTAACCCAGGTAATGACACCTGGCTGCACTGACTTTGCACAAGCGAGCATCACCTGTTGAGCCAGGTAATTGTTACACCTGGATCACACTGACATAGCTGAGTGTGAATTAGCAACATTACATGTAAGTCCAACAAATTTCTTTCAAAGCTGCAGCTTTTGAGTGTAACACAATGTACCAAAGAAACCGATACTCATGACATGAAGAAATTCTCTGACACTTGTCAATGAACTGTTCTTCTCTATAATGTGAAACACTGTATAATTGGTCCCTTTGTGTATATTTTTTCAGGCGTTACTTCCGCTGTCAGGTTACCAAGTGACGTGTGTGTAGTCTACTGAGCAGAATCTTGCCACAGGTGAGGTTGGTTCAAATTTCCTCAACTTTGCTATGTAAGGTTGCAATGGTACTGTATGGAAGCTAACTAAGGCTCTATCAAATTTTACAATCAACTTCATCATTTGGTTAATGATAACTGTTTTTTAACTGACTGATGATGATGATGATGAAATATATTTGGACTGTATTCAATTGATTACCATTTCAGACAAAATGCAGACCGTGCTGAGAAGTATTCTGGTGTTGCTGGTGATTTTGCTGCAGGAGTTTGGGCAGACAGAAGCCGCCTGCACTTGTACAGCTACAACATGCAACTGTTCCGGCATTTCCAGGATTCCACGGGACCTAAACATACCTACAAACATAAATGTCTTGAATTTGCAATACTGTAACATTGGGTTTTTATCAACATTCCCATATCTACCCCAGCTGCGACGGTTGTCCTTGTACTCCAACAAGATATCTTTCCTGCAGGCTGGTGCGTTCTCAAATGTACCCGAGCTCGAAGATTTGTCTTTGGCCTACAACAACATATCTTTTATCTCAAGCTCTGCATTCTCCAATCTGCCCCAGCTGAAAAAAATCTCTATTTCCTACAATCGGATAAGTTTCATAAAGAATCGTGCATTTACAAATCTACCTGAGCTCCAAGAGTTGTCTCTGTCCTTCAACAATATATCTTTCATTAAGCCTGATGCATTCGCAAATCTTACCAACCTCCAACAGTTGAACGTACGGTCCAACCGGATAAGTTACATCGACTATCATTATGGTGCATTTGAAAATCTGCCTCAGCTGCAATGTGCAGGTCCTGGCAATTTGGCAAGGCCCCTTGTGCTGAATGACATCAGATATGGTAACCTCTCCTGCAGCAGTGCTAGGAAAAACAGCACTGCAAGCAATGCTAGCTATACTAGCACTACAACTTGTACAAGCAATACTAATGCTACTGCAGCTGTAAGCAATCATATTTATATTTCAGCCATACATAGTATGGTGAAATATATTGTATTCGTCATGTTCCTTCTTCTTTCTTTCTTTCTCCTGTCAAATCTTCAAAGTGATTCATCTCCGCCGTTCCTGGACCGAATGACCTTAAATTTGGCATAGGGGTTGAATGGGCCAATAACTTGATGCTTTTTTTCTCAGTTTTTTTCATATCTGCCTCTATAATGATTTTATTGAGGTTTAAAGGTCATGTTTGCGAGGATTTGGAGTTCAGACAGGGTCATTTGAGTGGTAAAGGACAGTACGCATGCATTGAACATTAGAATACAAGTCTTTGTCGTTGAATTAACCAACATTCCGCATGGCAATATCAATCATTCTCGGCATAGTTGACTTTGGTATGGTTAGTTGAGATAATCAAGACAAGTAAATGTTACTTGGGCCACAGCAAGTAAATTTTATGGATGACATCCTCTGCAGACTGCAAAAATAATGAGATAGGGCGAAAAATAAGATGGGTAAAAAAAACAAGATGGCTTACTTTTCAAAATAGACACCATAAACGTCGTAACAAGAGTTTAAGTGACAAAACATGGTAGCACTGACAACAAATCATTCATTCCTGTATTCAAGAAGTGAACTAGTGTTGTTAAAGTGACACTAGAGTCGTAGACTGGTATTAGTTACAAAGTTGCCAACTACACTCATGACTTCCATAGTGGTGCCACTTTTACAGCTATTCAGCTGGTTTCACTTCTATAACAGTTAGAAGAGTATCAACTCACAACATGCCCGACGCATAGTTTAAATGGTTTCTGTTGTGTTTAATGGCCGCAAATAGCAAGCACATGCACGTACATCCGCGGTCATATTTTTTTTGCAACATAACATAGTTATGGTAGTCAAAATCCGACCTTACTACAGTAATGGCTACCTCGCTAGTGTGACTTATACAAGTACAATCATTAGGCTAAAACACAACATACTTTCCCAGTTTTGTACTTTCTCGTCATGTTGACGATCTCCAAAGAAGAAAAAAAAGTTCTTGTTTTTTTCTGAAATCAGGCGAAAATTAAGGGACCGTACGATATTTATCGGGGGGGGAGGGCTGGTGCATTGGAAGTCTGATCAAAAATTTTTTTGATGGCCCTCCCCTCCATCTCAAAAAAATTTAACGTGACCCTCCCCCTCCACCTCAAAAAAAGCAACATGGCCCTCCCCTCCGACAGGCATAATCAAACGGGTAGAAAAACAACAGATAAAATAATATTAATAGACGTCAGGGCATAAGGGCGCCCGGCGTCCAACTGGTATAGCCCAGTGTTCTCGCCAGGATTTTTTCACAGCGTCGGGGCAGGGGTCCGGGGGCATGCTCCCCCGGGAAAATTTTGATTTTCAAACCCTCTAAAACAGAATTTCCTGCAATTTGAGAGGAAAATTATGCCCTTGAGGTTGGATGCCGGTTGCCTTTTTTACTCCCGTTTTTCAGTAATCGACGTCCGCCCTCTCCCCCAAAATACGTTATAACTATAAGCACGGGGAATCAGCAGTCCGTGATCTGGCCCGGGTATTATTTGTCCAGTCATGTCTATATGAAAATTTTGGGTTTTTGATGCTTCCAAACAGGGCTCTAGCCAGTGAGTTCGTCAGCCCATGGAAAAATCCTGCCAATTTTTTCCGGCATTGAATAAAAAATGCCTACCTCATGCGATCGATGTTGCGCCCTCCCGCATCAAATGCTAGTAGTTTTTCCAGAGGATAGAATAACGGCGCCATCACACCTTGTGTTTTTTTCTATTTTTTTTTTCTATTTTGCCCGATGATTTTACTCAAATTTATCATTTATCGAATCGGTCGGGTTTTACAAGGCCGCGCCGTCATTTTCCACGAGCGTGCGTTTGTTTGGTGCGACCTCAGGTAACCCCGTTTTCGGCGTGAAATCTTTAGCTCACCGCTGGATTTCTTTTTACAAAGAGTAGAGTAGACCAAGAACGTTATACATTATACAAAGGAGGGCGATCTGCTGCATCTTTGGCAGTGATCAGTGCCGGTGTAGTCTTGAAGGAGTAGCCAGAAAAGACGTCCCAATGTGCTGGGCGCTGCGATCGACAGTCCGTCTGGGGAGGGTGGCGTGCCGCGCCTCCATGTGCTAGCATGCTACGGACGCCAATGCCAGTGCACAGCCGACTCGATCGACGCTTGACAACAATATTGCGGCCCCTTTTCTGCCGCAAATTTTGTCCTTTTGAAACTAAAGAAATGTTGTAAATAAAAAATAAAGTGTCTAGTTTTGGATTCTTCACATGTTTACCGCGCACCGCTTTTGTAACTTAAATATTTTGGGAAACTCAGCCGAGCCGAGTGCGTCTTTCCAGAAAAAAATAAGTCCGTAGACGGAATGACGTATGCTTAGCGGGAACGCTAGTCAAGGGCAGCGCCACTTTGGGGGACCTAGGGGGGCGAAGCCCCCCAGAAGCTCATGCATTTTAGGCTATTCAGAAGGCTTATTTTATCAGTTTTAGGGCCATGTCAAGATATCAAAACAAAAAATAGTATAAACAATTCTTTCAAAAAAATTAACATGGCCCTCCCCCTATCTCAAAAAAAATTAACATGGCCCTCCCCCCACCTCAAAAAAAATTAACATGGCCCTCCCCCCCTAACGCACCAGCCCTCCCCCCCTGATAAATATCGTACAGTCCCTAATGAGCGCGCGGATGTCATCCATAAAATTTACTTGCTGTGGCCTTGGCGGAAAACGCGGGAAATTTGCCAGTTTGTGTTTTTTTTCATATCTGCCTCTAAAATGATTTTATTGATGTTTAAAGGTTACCTTTTGACCAAAACGGTATATTTTGGCCCACTGTACCTGGTATTACGATGGAATGACCTGAAATTTGGCGTAGGTTACTAAGGCATTAGATAGTTTGTAAAATGATCCAAGTAAAAGTTTTGGCATAAACTACTTTAAAATGCTTAATTTCAGCACTTTTCTGATGAGAAATTGGTTTTCTTTCGGCCTCCTGCCGTGAACTCCAGTGACCCAACACACCTGCGCAGCCTGAGCTTTCGCGAGAGTTAATTGAATTTAATTGGGCCAGCCAATCAGCGCCGAGTAAGACGAAAGCTAATCAATATTCATAAGCTGACTTCCAATGCCGTATATACAGACAGAAACACATGCATATTACAGCCTTACAGTGGCCATACATGTGTGTGTCACCCTTTGCCCGGTCTAAAATTGTAGTTTGCGAGGATTTGGAGTTCAGACAGGGTCATTTGAGCGGTAGCGGACGGTACGCATGCATTGAACGTTAGAATACAAGTCTTTGTCGTTGAATTAATCAACATTCCGCATGGCGATATCAATAATTTTCGGCAGAGTTTAATAGGGTTAGTTGAGGCATTTGAGACAATGTTACTTGGCGGAAAACGCGGGAAAATTGGCCAGTTTGCGTTTAGTTTTGATACGTAGGTTTGACAGTGGCTAAATTGATTATTTTCTCATCAATATTTCGTCATAATTATTTGAACTGTAAATCTAAACAATTGGCTTACATGTGCAATTTTTATAAAGATCAGTGGGTACTAAAAGTATGTGTAACTTATTGCTCTTTGTCCATAGATCAGCATTTTTTCTATAGTGGCCATATGTCTATAGTGGCAACATTTCTCTCACTGTACTGGAAAGAAAATGTATTTTTTTCCCGAGCAAATGTAGGTACTTCTAGTGTTGTTGTTGTTTTTTATTACGTAAACCTTGTACATTCAAATTGTAAGTAACTTTAAACTGCCAGAGTTTTAGCCCAATAAAACACTCCCAGTACCAGGGTATCACCACTGACCCCCGAAAAGAAACCCTCGAACAAGGTAGAAACTCCTATCCTCCGGGTCTTGCACGCTACTATGTGATGTGTTTTTTTTTTTTCATTTATAAATTGACTTAACTACGTATACATTTTTTCATTTCCAGGGCCCAACTATTAAGCAGTGTTTCATACTGAAATGGGCTACCCTACATTTTAGTAGTAGCGAAAAGAAAACACAAATATATGTACAAGAAGTTATACCGAACTGTGAACTAATAGTAGTGGTGACTACTAAACTGTAATGATACCATATAATTATAAATTGGTGTGGAATTAAGCCAAAACTAGAAACCTGCATTATTTTGAGGTATTAAATGACTAAGCTCGGTGTTAAATAATCATGTCTGTATTAGTGCAATATGATGAATATGAGCATAGATCTACATACTAATTACACACACTAGTTTAATCCTTCCTTGGTGTATTGCACTGTCTGGTAAAGCTTGGAACTTCTGAAATGGTTATACGAAATTTAATGTAATAGCGTTGGATGGAATAAACTTTGGGGAAAATTGGCTAGGCCTTAATGCTGACTTTTTTCAACTTTATGATATAAGACATAAGACAGACTTTGCTGCCTCTAATACATGCACCCTCATTATCTCATCTCCAGGTACAATGTAGGAGTTTGTTACCTGCCCTGTAAATATGCAACAGGGTAGAAAAATAGTATGTTGCGATTTTTAGCTATGGTTAACAGAGTTATAGCTTGGCAGGATAACAGCTAAGTTAAAAGAGTTATAGCTTGGACGTCTCTCAGCCTACAGGAGAGGATAACCCTGGCTAGGGATAGACGAACCTGGAGGCAACTCTCTATCTTCATGGCTACCTTGTCCCCCAAACGACCTAGAGGTCAAGGGACTAGGTAGGTAGTAGGTAAAAGAGTAACTTTCTGAAACAATCTGGTAGATTTTACTAGAAAAATGAGCTATTTTTCAAACCAAAAATCACTTTTTTGTTCATTTCAATTATAATGAGTGGCCTATCAAATATGACATTCAATTTCTACACAAAAAGCCCATGCATAGATGCATGTTGGTATATATCTTAAGAGTTCTTAATAAAAAAATTTAAAAAAAGAATACCTGAGCCAGTGATC
>NC_049987.1:2344145-2345651 GCF_000003815.2 Branchiostoma floridae | reverse complement strand
AGGTTCAGACAAACTGCTATATGTCCTTTAGTGGTTAATCCCGGGGAGCGGGTACCGGGACGACACACAAGCTCCGGGAACACCGAACTCGATGAAAAGCTAGAATCCGATTATCGCAGACATTACAATAAGTTTAGTCGACATCACACTACCCCGCCAGCCTGGAAAAGTAGTACTTGGTCTCAAAGTGGCATGGTCACAAAGGTATCAACAAAATGAGCCAACGAGGTAAAAGCTGGAATACTATTACCGAAGATGAAAACCAGAGGTTATATAAGAACTCTGACCATCTTCACTAAAATAATTTTCGCTAGTTTTTTTGTGCGCCAGATGAAACAACCTTCCTTAAAACAAAGTAATTTTTGTGCTGTACGTTTTTTCACCTAAAATTGAAATACAGTGATATCTTGGCTTTTGTTATATTGTTGTCCATTATGACGAGCGTTCTACACGAAGTATTTTTGGCATCCTTCTGTATAGACGAAGTATTTGCTGCCATGAACGCACAACAATACCAATATGCTCATGTTGTGCAAGTCATTATTGAACTCAGATCAACGTGTTAACGTTGTCTCTTGAGTTAGTACTTTTTCTAGGCTTATTTCCCATAGCCTGAAAATTAGCAGCCGATTTGGCGATTGTGTTTCTATGGCAATATGCCATTACCTCTCCTTGTTCAGAAACTCAGTCTCAGCTGTCGAACGTCCAAAACCTACCACAAACGTTCAATGTTCAACTCCTCAAGAGATAGTCTTCGAGGACAATCTGCGTGGATTTAGCCCATCGCGAGTGTTTCCCACAGCATAAACTGTCCGTAAATCGTGCCGTTTACTTCAAATTGTTTCATGCATATGAAAGACCAAGTCGTTCACAGGCATCGTCGAAAATTAATAGTTTTCCTCTTCCTCTGAAATGCCTTAATTACAGTAGAAGCCGGTAGTTGGTGAGGGAGGAGGGGTTTATTAAAGTCTGATGCCGCTCTTTCTATTCCACACCATGTACAGGGCAAAATGGAATTTGCTCTCCATTAGCAAAAAACGTGACATCATCTATTGAAGAATATTTCTTTCAAAACACGTCGGGAAAATTCGTATCGGTAGAAATGACGGGCCAACTTCTGCGATAGAGTTCGTTTTGTGTGGTGAAAATCCGTGAATCATATAGATTAAAAGACCCATTTCCAGAAGTGTTGATTCGGACAGGTTTATTTACAGCAAATCGAGCGGGCCTGAAAAGCTGTCAATTCCCCCATAATTTCACGTCATCTAAGTGTTTCTAATTTCTCGGCACGTGTCAGGAAGCTTGTCCGAATAAAGCCTAATTCACGGAAGCGTTCAATTTGGGCCTTTTTCGCCTCCATTTCGCCGACGCGTTAATTTTGTCAACCACTTTTCCTCCTTTTATCTGCGCGTCAAAATTGCGGACGTGGGAGAAAAGCCAGTGCTGAGGAATAACACAGGCACGGCACATTCTGCAGACATGCTGACCTAGCCGAGACCCCCCGGG
>NC_049987.1:2339951-2343869 GCF_000003815.2 Branchiostoma floridae | reverse complement strand
CACGTACTTTGCATTTCTCTTACATTTTATTCCTGAATCTTTTTGAAATGTCTCCTCCTTTTGTGACAAACACGGTTACGACAGCGTGCTTTGATATGAGCCATATTTCTATTTCATCGCATTGTGAACGTAGAAATTGTCTTTATAAGTCAGGTTTTGATTTTCGTATATTTACACTGTTCAATTTGTTTATGTCAAAACACGACAATTGAACACGGGGTGTTTTGTCGACGTTGGACTTGATGGAAAGTCATCACACAAACTTAAAAGTGACAGATTGATATGACAGATTATATTAAACAACACCCTTCTTCTGGTCGCAGAAATGTATTGAAGGAGACGTTGTCAAATTGTCGTCTGATTAGCATCCCAAGTTGATAGAGGCGAAGAAACATTGAGGCGGGTTGTTTTTGTGATTTGTATCGGCCAGATTGCCACCGCGATGTCGCGTGTGCGAGACAAACCTGGTACAATCTGCAGGCGCTGCCGGGAGGACTCGGGACCCATCTACTGAGCTGGGGTACCGAAACTGACAACCCTCCAGGTTTCCCCGTCGTCTTTAGTCCCGAAGAGACCTTTCGCATTCATCGGGTGTTTCTTTTTGTGCGGTAGGACTGTCAACCGCGGTAGAACAGGATCTGTTGTCTGCGGAAACATTTCCGTTACACGACACATCCACGACTGTCTCAAGACCGCTATCAGTCGTAAACACAACGTCTACCTAATGTGACCAACCTCTCAGAATTATTGAAACATCACTAAGAAAATCTCTCATGATCTTCACGTCTTCGTCATTTCCGTGCCAAGCAACAATAATATAAACAACAAGGTCTCGCGTGTTTAAGAAATACATTAAGATAATGCTTGAACCCTTATCTAATTAGAATCACGAAGACAGAATCTGTAGGATTCATAAGTTACTACATGCAAAAAGTCAGTTGCAAAACGACATTCGTCTTGTATATTGTGTGTGATATTTCAACCTTAGACAGCATGTTGTTTTAAGATTGACAAATGGACATCAGAGTATTACAAACGGAATAGCAGAAATGGTATAATTAAGACTTGCGGTCTGACCAGTCTCCGTGAAATCAGGGTTAGGATGTTACACTTCTCGCTTTGGTGGTGTCTTCAAGTGTAAAATTATTTCTCAAACGGACTCCTTTAATAAGGAAGACAGATTCCAGTAATGACAGCTTGATGATTGTCTTACTACTGATCTTACAGCTCCTCACGTCCTTCTTGAAGTGATGGTGCAAGTGCCTACCTAGGAAAAATTATCTTTCGACATAGTGAAGATGCGGAGGAAATATCGCAAGCAAAGACACCGTTACACTAGGCTGTAGAGTGAACGTTTCTTCTGGGTAATTTCGCAACATATATCAACTTAAACTACAGCTGAGAAATGATAAGATTCTGCTGGACTGTTTGGACTGTGCTTAGAGCTCAAAGAGCTGCGACGATTATGAAGACGTTTGGTCTACCTGCTGCCAAGGAGGTAAAAAGGAACCTCCTTGCTGCTACCATACATTCAACATTGTATTGTAATTCCAAAAACTAAGGATAAACTTAGAACAGTGCTGTGTGAAAAATAACCACATATTTGTCCTCAGATATAACCCGGCTGCTCAGTTTGGTGGTTGTCATTGCTGGAAGAGCAGTGTGTCGTCAGAATGCATGTTGGCATCGCTAGCTACGTTCTGGTCTAACAATGGTGTAACTGTTGACTCTATATATGTGTTCCGTCCGTTCTGGTCTAACAATGGTGTAACTGTTGACTCTGTATATGTGTTCCGTCCGTTCTGGTCTAACAATGGTGTAACTGTTGACTCTGTATATGTGTTCCGTCCGTTCTGGTCTAACAATGGTGTAACTGTTGACTCTATATATGTGTTCCGTCCGTTCTGGTCTAACAATGGTGTAACTGTTGACTCTATATATGTGTTCCGTCCGTTTCGTTTTGTTTTCTGTTCTATGTAAGTTACGTTCCACAAAGGCCAGAGTTGAGGACGTCACCATATACATGTTTTTTGTTTATCATGGCTCGTGATTCTGACATCTGCAAACATTGATCAAGTACAGACGTGACAATCAGGACTATTGATATCTCTATCTGCCTACATGAGCTCCTGATATACACACTTCACTATATGTATGTAATATCTACGTTTTCAGTAGCCCAGCGCAGACTGAGAGTCAATAGATGAGTAAAGAATTTTCTCCGTCACTGTTTACTTTTCTACTCCCTGAGAGGGTGAGTTAGGAAACCCGCGCGCATCTCCTACAGATCCTGTAAACTTTATTGCAGGCGCTCGTTCTGGCGGCCTTTTTGTACTGCGCTAAATGTAAATCCGAGCTCCGCCGCTGCAATCATTAAGTTCTTTGTGTTTGCCATTTCTCATGCATAATGAAACTGAGGGTCAAGGAAGGTTTACTCCCTGTTTTGATTGGTGTATGTTTCCGTTCAATATAGACTATTTTGCAATCATACTGGGGTTTATGTATGACACAGTCAAACGGGAATATGCTGGAGGAAGACAAAATCAACATCTTAATAATGTCTCTGTCCCTTGGGGGAGTATTACCCTACAATGTAGAGAGTGCATGGTTATTTTATATTTACATGTTGCCAGTTGACTGTCAAAATATTCTGGAAGGAAGGTGAGCTTATGAGGGAACATGGTGATGGGTATGACTCATATATTTAAGGACGCCAATGATAAACTTAACTGTCTTCTTTATCAATTTTTTTTGAAAGCTCGAAATCAAAATGTTCTAAATTAAAGGACTGTACTTGAAATGTAATTGCTTGAAACGTTTGTCTTTGAGGCCTCGGATTGTTTCTAGTTCCCTTTTTCTTACTTCTGTTTCTACTCCTTTATTACACTTACGACATGCCATTTCATTTTGTTAGCTAACTCTCAAGTCAGGCTTAAAAAGTAGCATGTCTCTGCACTGCAGTTCCTAATTGGCACAAGACGATACCACATGGCCATGACAAGCGTCTGATCATCTTCACTTCGGTTGTATCGATGGCAGAGATGAAACGCCATGAAAATTACCTGCACAACGTATCTTGTGTTGTCGACATCTACCCAAATGTTGATGATAACTTCCTTTACCTTCGCAGCATTGTATCAAGAACAGCACAGTCCTGATCGCCTTCAAAATTATGATGACAGTTTCTTGTCAGTCCCTGTCATAACCAATGCCATAGCAACCCTCTTACTGGCATCCACAACTTTGCGACATATAACGTTATAATTCCTTCCCCCATATCTTGATAACCCTCGCAGACGACAAATAAGAAGTGTTCCATAAAACTTATTATCTTCAGTTTAATTGCACGCCTGTGATTTCATGTACGTGGTATTTGACTATCTAGAGATCCCGCAAATCCACGTGTCGGTCTCCGGTGCGCTTGGGTTTAGGCACTGCCGCCTCCAATTTCGTCTGGCAGTGGTGGGTACGGTTTAATACCCGTTGAGGTGTTGCCATTGTCGGAGGAATTCCTCTGGCGCGCGGCATGACGGATAGAGATTGATTGCTTTGTTATTGTTGTTGAAATGGAACTAACCAAGGAGACGTCGCCGTAATCCCCAATTTATGCACAAATCGCTGAAGCAAAAATCGGAGCCATAATTTTCATTTTGTGTTCGCCGTTATTAACGACCTAAATTCCATACTTGTCTGGGATTGAAATGAACTGTTCAATATTTGCTGGGTTAATCGACTTCTAATCGCTACCTACGGAATCGACTGGGAAAATTTGTCTACATCTATAAATTATCAGATTAGTTTGTTTATTTGTGAAGTCTTGCCGCTGACAAGATGTCTGTGAATGTGTCCAAATCAGATTGAAGTTGCTAGACGACGTTAAAAACAAAATAAAAATAGTTCTAGCAGGAGGTCGGATGA
>NC_049987.1:2333718-2339851 GCF_000003815.2 Branchiostoma floridae | reverse complement strand
TCTGGAATGATGGCTGTTTGCCGAAGCCGTCCAATGAACTTTAAAGGCGAATAACTCGCCAACCACAAGAGCAATCCGAAAGCGGATTGCAGAGGTCAACTCCCCATCAAGAGACCTTTCCAATGATACCATAGTTTGCCTATTTCTGACACTTTTCAAAAATTCCACATTTTCGGCCGCGGTTAGGCGGACTTATCCTTAAAGGCGAATAACTCGCCAACCACAAGAGCAATCCGAAAGCGGATTGCAGTGTTAAACTCCTCATCAAGAGACCTTTCCAATGATACCATAGTTTGCCTATTTCTGACACTTTTCAAAAATCCTAATTTTAAGTTGAGGTTAGATGTGGTTAACTTTAAACGGAAATAACTCGACAACAACAAGAGCAATCCGAAAACGGATTGCAGTGTTCAACTCCCCACCAAGAGACCTTTCCAATGATACCATAGTTTGCCTATTTCAGACACTTTTCAAAAACCCACTTTTTCGGCCGCGGTTAGGGGGACTTAGCTTTCAACGCGAATAACTCGTCAGGCACAAGAGCAACCCGAAAGCGGATTGCAGTATTCAACTCCCCACCAAGAGACCTTTCCAGTGATACCATAGTTTGCCTATTTCGGACACTTTTTAAAAATCCTAATTTTAAGTTGAGGTTAGATGTGGTTAATTTTAAACCGAAATAACTCACCAACCACAAAAGCAATCCGAAAACGGATTGCAGTGTTCAACTCCCCACCAAGAGACCTTTCCAATAATACCATAGTTTGCCTATTTCGGACACTTTTCAAAAATCCTAATTTTAAGTTGAGGTTAGATGTGGTTAATTTTAAACGGAAATAACTCGGCAACAACAAGAGCAATCCGAAAACGGATTGCAGTGTTTAACTCCCCACCAAGAGACCTTTCTAATGATACCATAGTTTGCCTATTTCTGATACTTTTCAAAAATCCACATTTTCGGCCGCGGTTAGGGGGACTTAACTTTAAATGCGAATAACTCGCCAACCACAAGAGCAATCCGATAGCGGATTGCAGTGTTCAACTCCCTATCAAGAGACCTTTCCAATGATACCATAGTTTGCCTATTTCGGACACTTTTAAAAAATCCACATTTTCGGGCACAGTAATCGGTGCTTAACTTGAAACGCAAATAACTCCACAACAAAAAGAGCTATCCGAAAACGGATTGCAGCATTCAACTGCCCACCAAGAGACCTTTCTAACGAAACCATAGTTTGCCCATTTCGGACACTTTTTAAAAATCCACATTTTTGGCCGTGGTAAGGGGGAATTAGCTATGAACGCGAATAACTCGACAACAAAAAGAGCTATCGGAAAATGGATTGCAGCATTCAACTCCCCACTAAGAGACCTTTCCAATGATACCATAGTTTGCCAAATTCGGACACGTTTTAAAAATCCACATTTTCGGTTACTGTAATCGGTGCTTAACTTGAAACGCAAATAACCCCACAACAAAAAGAGCTATCCGAAAACGGATTGCAGCATTCAAGTCCCCACCAAGAGACCTTTCCAACGATACCATAGTTTGCCCATTTCGGACACTTTTTTAAAATCCACATTTTCGGTTACTGTAATCGGTGCTTAACTTGAAACGCAAATAACTCGACAACAAAAAGAGCTATCCGAAAACGGATTGCAGCATTCAACTCCCCACCAAGAGACCTTTTCAACAATACCATAGTTTGCCCATTTTGGACACTTTTTAAAAATCCACATTTTCGGTTACTGTAATCGGTGCTTAACTTGAAACGCAAATAACTCGACAACAAAAACAGCTATCGGAAAACGGATTGCAGCATTCAACTGCCCACCAAGAGACCTTTCCAACGAGAAAATAGTTTGCCCATTTCGGACACTTTTTAAAAATCCACATTTTTGGCCGCAGTTAGGGGGAATTAGATATGAACTCAAATAACTCGACAACAAAAAGAGCTATCCGAAAATGGATTGCAGCATTCAACTCCCCACCAAGAGACCTTTCCAATGATACCATAGTTTGCCCATTTCGGGCACTTTTTGAAAATCCACATTTTCGGTTACTGTAATCGGTGCTTAACTTGAAACGCTAATAAGTCGACAACAAAAAGAGCTATCCGAAAACGGATTGCAGCATTCAACTCCCCACCAAGAGACCTTTCTATTGATACCATAGTTGGCCCATTTTGGACCCTTTTTAAAAATCCACATTTTCGGTTGCTGTAATCGGTGCTTAACTTGAAACGCTAGTAACTCGACAACAAAAACAGCTATCCGAAAACGGATTGCAGCATTCAACTCCCCACCAAGAGACCTTTCCGACGATACCATAGTTTGCCCATTTCGGACACTTTTTAAAAATCCACATTTTTGGCCGCTGTTAGGGGGACTTAGCTATGAACTCAAATAACTCGACAACAAAAAGAGCTATCCGAAAACGGATTGCAGCATTCAACTCCCCACCAAGAGACCTTTCTATTGATACCATAGTTTGCCCATTTCGGACCCTTTTTGAAAAATCCACAATTTCGGTTGCTGTAATCGGTGCTTAACTTGAAACGCAAATAACTCGACAACAAAAAGAGCTATCCGAAAACGGATTGCAGCATTCAACTGCCCACCAAGAGACCTTTTCAACAATACCATAGTTTGCCCATTTTGGACACTTTTTAAAATCCACATTTTCGGTTACTGTAATCGGTGCTTAACTTGAAACGCAAATAACTCGACAACAAAAAGAGCTATCCGAAAACGGATTGCAGCATTCAACTCCCCACCAAGAGACCTTTCCAACGATACCATAGTTTGCCCATTTCGGACACTTTTTAAAAATCCACATTTTTGGCCGCGGTTAGGGGGACTTAGCTAATAACGCCAATAACTCGACAACAAAAAGAGCTATCCGAAAACGGATTGCAGCATTCAACTCCCCACCAAGAGACCTTTCTAATGATACCATAGTTTGCCCATTACAGATACTTTTCAAAAATCCACATTTTCGGTTACTGTAATCGGCGAGCTATCCGAAAACGGATTGCATCATTCAACTCCCCACCAAGACACCTTACTAACGATACCATAGTTTACCTATTTCGGACACTTTTCAAAAATCCACATTTTTGGCCGCGGTTAGGGGGACTTAGCTATGAACGCAAATAACTCGACAACAAAAAGAGCTATCCGAAAACGGATTGCAGTGTTCAACTCCCCACCAAGAGACCTATCCAATAATACCATAGTTTGCCCATTTCGGACACTTTTCAAAAATCCACATTTTTGGCCGCGGTTAGAGGGACTTAGCTATAAACGCGAATACCTCGACAACAACGAAAGCGATCCGAAAACGGATTTATGATCTCATTCTGATCAATTATGCAAATTAGCTGTAAATTTTTATAATAAATATCACATTATATAAGTCTTCACTTAGGCTTTTTACATGCCAAAAATTATGACGATTCGTCAACACGTTCATACTTTCTCATTAATTATGCAAATGAGTTCGATCAAAATCATGACCACAGCATGTCCAGAACACGAGATATAAAAAATAGAGTTTCTGCTGCAGTACCTTAGCAAGTCCCTAGGGGGCCCATTATCGAACTTGACCTTTGTTTTCTCGACTCCTACCCACCTACCAAATATCATCAGGATCCTTCCAAGGCTTCTTGAGTTATGCTGTTCACACACACACACACACAGACACACAAACATGCCCAAAACATAACCTTAGCCATTCTGGCAAAGGTAAATATATCTAAATATAGTAGGGCAGGTAGACTTTTCTGTATGGCTCTTCTTAGATATTTGGTCCACCTATGAAAATTGTTCCCCGCAACAACTTCTTCCAAATGGAGTGAGTAGTAGTACTTTTTTATGAGACGACAATGAGTTTTTTTATTACTTTATTACTCGTGCATCTCTACTGAGATGCGCTGAACTTGAACATGTTTCAGTTAAGTATAATTTTCTGTTGTTTCGTCTTAACTTGGTAAAATTTTTAAGCATTGTAGATAAGGTCAGTAAATAACGGTCACTATTTTAAAACACTCGGCTAGCTGTATATCCCCAAATCGTCATACATGTATTATATTAGACAACGTCCGAAAACCGCAGCTGTATCGTACCGCAACCACGCAACTTGAATCGTAATATCAAAACTCACTTAGAAATGTCTTAATTAATAAGGCTGAGATCCAACTTAGATTCAACCATTTTGACGATTGTCAGGGGGGACCAGTTTTCACGGGACGACAAGATATCTGGGAAGGGCCATTGGAATCGGTCCTAGGCCGACTCCGAGCCCTCCTGAAAATAGCCGTATCGTTCTGCAACCAGAATCAAAGAACTTTATTTGCAGTTGAAAGACTTCATTATCTGAATCAATAATATTATTATAGCTTATGAAGTCATTAGTCTTCGAGCCTCATACATGCATATAACAGTCAAGTTTCTGTTAGAGCCGTCTTCAGCAGTTTTTTAAGATTTGGCAAATGAAGAGTTTTTACACAGTTACTGCTGTTTATGTAAATGTTACATTTCATAGCTATGTACATAGTGTACATTATCACTTAAAAGCAGTGCCATCAGTGTACAGTTAGGGCAGCCAGATACATGTACAGTTGCCTCCTTTGGTACATTTTCTTCGTACCGTACAAAAAGGAATTCGTTACAGCAAGGAGGTTGAAGAAACAACCTCCTTGGTTACAGTTTCAGGCCATATCTCGAACCAATTCACACGGCCGTCTTTTTTCAAAACTGGGGGAAATCTATGAGCTCGGATAACCAAAAGTGTACAACGAGACCACCAAAAGATATTTAGCTTACGTTTGTAAATTCCAGAATGTAACGGTTAACTCGTTATATTGCATTATGTTAGCCTCCTTCACCAGCGTCTCTGGGGGCCATGGCGTAAGTTGTTTTTTTTTGGGGGGGGGGGGATTCGAGATTTTTAGTCGGGAATAAGCCGAGAAAGGAAAATATGCCGGGAAAGGAATCATACTGGGAAGCTTGTTCCACCTCCCCCCCCCCCCCCAAAAAAAACAACAACTTAGAGACGCCGGTGAAGGAGGCTGGGATTATCATGTGCAGATGACACGGTTCAGTAAAGACGCCATCATGCGGTTAATTGAAGTACTGCGACCAATGGTCATTTATTGTGGCGAAAAAAAAGAAAATTACCAAAACCCATCGTCTCTTTACACGGCCAATGATGATGGTGAAAAATTACAGATAATGTCTTTTAAATACAATGAAAATAAAGTTTAAAAAATGTAGTACAAAATCATATAAATTTTGAATGGTTGGCATTCAGTTTCTAATTTACCATGATTTTAATCTTCCTACTCACACTATCAATCGGCTGCCCCTTGTTATACAATTGCAGTACCTATAAGTTATTAAACATATCAGTACGTGATATGATAGTGTGATGCAACAGAGCTGTTTACAACGGGCTTTGGCATTTATCATGATAAACATCCTTTTAATTAACGCCTTGATTTACATACATGCAGATCAACAATAGGATAATGAATGGCTCTGGAAACTACATATAGTCTGGCTTTCAGTATTTAGTAATAAAATACTTTTAAAAAATGACATACTTTTTAGTAAGTGCAATCCAAAGCTTGCACTCAGTTCTGTATCATCCTTCAAACAGTTTATACGCAAACAGGTGCAGTTGTCCTACTTCAAGAAGTTAGTGATGCAAGATGAAGACCATTTAATACGACAGCAACTGTACCCAGTCCCAGAATGCATGTCTTGACCTATATTTGAAATAACTGTTTGAGTAAAGTCAAGGTTTAAAAAAGTTTGTGGTTAAGACAGTCTGTCAGTTTCTTGCATTGTTTTATGGTTGAACATGAACAGTAGAAGCCAGTAAAATGCACACAGGATAATACTGTAAATGCATTTAAGTTAGCGGTGATTTAATTTCGCGGTAGGGGGAAAAAGGACTTTTCGCGGTGGTTTTAAGTTCGCGGTAACACCATAGACTAATACAGTCTTCTAATACCATTATAGAAAAATGTTCGCGGTGGTTTAAAGTTCGCGGTGAAGTGGTCACCGCGAAAACCGCGAACATTAATCCACCACGAACATTTCTGCATTCACAGTATTAATTGCAGGC
>NC_049987.1:2329310-2333618 GCF_000003815.2 Branchiostoma floridae | reverse complement strand
GATCATACACCTGAAATAAAAATAGAACACTGCGCAATGTTAGAGGACACTTGATATCTTTTTACCCAAAATGGCAGGAAGGTTCTGTGACATCTCCAGAAAAACACGAGGATTTCATGACTACACTGAATTCTGTAGCGCAAATGTTTGATGTTTCCTCTCCCTGCCCAGATTAACTCCTTTTCCCAGAAAATTAGTCTGTCATTTGCAGAAAAACAAAATTCAATTCTTACTGCCTAACCCCACGTCATCCCTCTATATTCATATTACGTATACCTCATCAAAACGTCTGTTGTTGGTCTGTGACCAGTGGTAACCTCTGGCGACAGACCTTTAGTCTTATCACGTTTACACGCGTTCGCATCTATATCTGTATGTTCCCGTTGGCTGAATCGAATATGGTTTGGCAATGATGTAATTTTTTTTTTCTTTCGCGGCAGCTGTTTTCATTATGAATGTAATAAAAATTACACCCCTACAAATTGTTCGTCTTACGGTGTATTGGTCCAAGGCCGCTTTATGTGAGCCTCGCCGTAATTGAATATTGCAAATAGATGCGTGATGTTCTCTGATCGTCAATGTAACGCGCATTCGCATATGTATCTGCATGTTCCCGTTGTCGCATACGTTTGTGGTTTGGCAGGCTCTCTGCACTGAGGTTGACTATGATTCACGGTGTTTTTTGTCGCGTCAGTTGCTTTTATTGTGGATGTTATTTGTTCCGAAATAACCCCTAAAATTGTACGTTTCACGGTGAATTGGTCCAGATCTGCGTGGTGCCCGTCGCGGTAATTCGGTATAGTCAAGCAGATGCGTGATATGTGCATCAATTTTACGTGCGTTTGCTTTCTACCTCTCATTCAGCATTCAACAAGTTTCTCCGTACTACTTAATGTACCCGCCTCATGGACCCCGGGATTTGCCCATTAATACTGTGTCATGCTACCTTATGGCTTTACTCTAGTCAAAAGCTTATCCAGTTCATTTTCTAACAGCTGTTGTGGTATGTGCCATGTCGTCGTGTGTGGAACATGAGAACCGACATATAATGTTCCCCTATTGACCCTGTCAATCAAATGCCTTCTGTCGCCGTTTGCCAAGACTAGCCTAATTAGGCAAAGCTGGGTGAATGTACTACAAATTGAAGCGTGTAAGAATCCTCGCCGCAAATGAAGTTTTGCCTTATTATATTCCCGGACTTCGACTATGAAAAAAATTACACCAAAGTCCTGTTCCGTACTTCATACTTATTACGTCCATAACAGAAACATGTTAAAACTTGCTGCGTTTGTCAGTTTGTCTGTCGGTCCTGTAGGTGTGTCTGTGTGTGAATTTGCCTGTGTATTAGACCATCCGGTTGCCTATCGTCACCATAACTATGACCACATCTTACAATCCATACCTGTTTAGGTCTTAAACATTAAGATTCACATAGAGAGACTTTATTAATTTTGATAAGTTTTACTGCCATTTTTAGACAAAAACTGTGTATATTGCACCATGTATCCTGGTATTACAACCGAATGACCTGAAACTTTGTATAGAGTGCCTTGCGCATAAGCACAAATTCAAATGCATCAAGGATTGGCCGGCTTTAGACCTTTAAAAGCCTGGCTATCGAGTGCAGACTACTTCTCGGGGCTACAGATCAAGGCACCGTGTTCGATACATTACAGACACTTCTGAGATAAAGTCTTTCTTCGACCAACCACAGGTGAGATATCATCAGTAATGAGGTGTTGCGAGGGAACAAGGTAACAGAACGGGGGTTCTTTGTGAAGTTATAGAGAATTGGCAGAAGATAGACCGACGATGTTGTTCCAAGACTGTTCCTTAATCCATCAAAACTCTACGTCTACAGATTAGGACTTCACACTGCCAAACTCTCCGTCTCTTGACCCCTCCCCCAAGCCATGTGCTGACAGCCTCGGGCATGCATAAAGATATTGCATAGGTTCCGTCACATCAATTGAAAGTTTAAATATGAGTAGTATTTACAGATAAAGTCCGAGAATGTGTAAAAAAAATACGGGCGTTATACAAATAACAACGAAATGCAGTTACCGAGGGACATAAGAGCAATAGTCTGCCGTGGAAATAAAAATTAACACCAATTGGGCAATGAAAAACCGACAAAAATTCGGATTTTTTTGTCTTCTACTGCTTGCAAAAGAATTCAAACCAGGTAAGTTACATTTAAGTCAGCTGTTAGGCAAGAGTAGTCCCTTATCATACTGCTCACCATTGTTTGTCTGTCATTTTCTGTCACTTGTAATTAGTCCTGGGGCAAGAATCTGCAAAACCTATCCATTGTTACCTTCCCGGTGTAGTCGTTACCTGTTACTAGCCTTGGGGCAAAAATGTGAAATATGTTATTTTCATCTGACAGGCCGGGCGTGGAGTTTGCCAGGCCAGTGAATCGATGCGCGCACTACTGTACATGGAAACGCAGGGTTTTCTCGGCCCACACAAGTCGGACCCGCAAATCTCTTCGCACGGCCTGAGCTTTTTACGAACGTCCACACGAACAGACTCGGAAAGAACCGGAAACTTGGATTTTGTGTGGTGTTAAAATCCCATGAGAGTTGATAAACCGCAATTTTAAGAGTGAAGTCTTTTTTTTCAAGATGGCGGACAACGGAGATTCCGAAGGAGCAAAGCTGGTCGGAAACGTACGTATTTTAGTGTTGCATAGATTGCTAGCCTCAAGGTTTGGGACAGATTAAGTATCAGAATGTGTAAAAATGCTGTGGGCGTGATAAAAACAACGACGGATGTTGTGTACCTTCTGTTTTGTCAAATTTTTACTACAAATCCTATAACTTCATTACACAAGCCTATCACGTCTTTCACTGATGGTGTCATTTTTGGCAGCCGACTTAAACGACCAAAACACAAAGCACAAAAAATCGACCAGTTGCCCCCGAACCGAACGAGACACAAAAGAAGAAGAGCACAGGCCTACCGTGGACCAAATTCGGGAACAGTCTATCACCTAAGACATACGCACAGCCAAAAGTCTGGCTACCTTTAATAGTCTCTTAAAGTTACAGAAACAGTCAAACCAAATGGGTTAATGTAACAGCTCTCAGTCTGATGAATTTTGTAACGTGTGAACAAACAAATGTGGTATTTGTTTTGTTTCGTAAGGTTGAGGACATTTTAAATGTGAGGATGTGAAAAATAAATATCGTGTGTACGTCTAAAACGTATAGTATCTCTAAGACAATATTGTATGTCACATCCGACATTTCAAACCCATAATATATGCCACTGAGAAGCCTTGGGCGGGACTATCCTATGACAGCATCTGGTGTATCGAGCAAAATGTAGTTGTCTTGTGGCAGCTTGCTGAAAACAAGCCGTACATCCTTGTCGGCCTTCACATAAAGCCTAGGTTGATGGATTTCTACTGTGATTGGCTGGTAGATATTATAGGTAATGATGAAATAGTAAGATATTTACATAATTAATCAGGAAAATGCATATTCCATCATAAAGTATTGAGTTCATTACAGTGACCTATTTCGAGGACACAGCTGCTGGTCACAAATCTGTTAAACAGAGTCAAATCGTGATTTTTTTAAAAAGTTTTGGATAAGATAAAGTCAAGCTTTTACATTTTGCATTTAATCATCACATTCGACAAGAATGTTATGTTGTGCAAAGTAGGATAGCAGTGGTGTGGTCTCATCAAAATGTCTCCTGGCCTAGAGACGGACTGGACTCGTATTTTCGTTAGAACTTTACATTAGGACCCCTTAGTATTACGATCAACGATATGCACTCTAACGTATGGAATTTTATAAGGCAAGTAAGCAACCCCCAGATATAAATAGTATCAACGTGTTTAATTGCTTTGTGGCATTTGTAAAAAAAGGCACTTGGTGTGGCTTGTTTTCGCGCTGTTTTTAAACGCTTGTTATTTGTGGTATGTGCAAGTGCTTAATTTGCTTCTTTTAAAACTGTTGGAGCAATAGTATCTGCTATAAACGAAAATAAAAACGAATAGAATCTTTTTGCGGTTAAAAAAACATTGAGAGACCTTTAGAAGAGCCATTAGTCCGCCATGTCTGGAGCAGTCTGCCACCTGCCGTCAAAGACACTGAGCCCCAACTCTGGATTTCTTAAGATACTCTTAAGGTAACAGAAACCACCAAAACAAACGGACACGACTCATCTAGCAGTTCTCACTCTTATGTATTTCTTGCCATATGTGTGTAAAACATATGCTTAGACTTATCAGGACATTGAATGATGTAAACTGTATCTCTTTTTCTTTTTTTTTGTCTGACCTTTTTACCCCTT
>NC_049987.1:2326317-2329210 GCF_000003815.2 Branchiostoma floridae | reverse complement strand
TGATTCGTGTTGTACCACATATATGGTCACAAAGAAGTCAGTTTCAGAGTCAAACTAGGCAATTTATCGAGATGAACTTTTTGCTAATCTCTTGTAAGGCAAAGGCCAGTGTCATCTGTCCAAAACAAAGGCCTAATTGCAAAATTAAGATGAAATTAAAGTGAGAAAGATGCTATCGCAACGATGTGAAGGTGTGCTAGGATAATGGATAATTGAACATACATTTTCTGTTACTCCCCGCCGGCTAATATGACACGCTGTCATGCTGTCTACTAGACTTTCTTTTTATTTATTTATAAGATTTACAGATTATTTCACATCCTTTACAACGCTCACACCTCCATCGTACAGTTAAAACAAGTAATTTGAAAATATAGAATTGTAGCCAAACAAAACAACAGTAAAGGGAACAATGTCACCAGACCGTGACTTAAAACACTAGAGATAAAAACAGAAGAAATGAGGTAACTATTGGTTGACTAAGTTGGTTAGCATATGAAATAACGAGTCCAAGTGCATACAATTTGAACATCCAAACGTGTGGTCAGCAGAAGAATGGAATGTTCAGTAACGGATGGCTTAAAGTGTTTGATTGAATAGGTTGGAGTTATCCTAAGTTGTCTAAATTCTGGTGGTTGGGCGTCCAGATATCGACGATTTTCTTGAATCTCTATCTCTTTCTTTCCTGACTCAAATGTCCTAAATCCAAGATGGATTTTTCTAGGTGCTACAATTTTCAGCATTTTTGAACACATTCTTATATTTTTGTTTCAGAACAGCGAACTGCTACGTTTTAGCTCTGGTTTTGTCAACTAATCTTGTAAACAATGGACACATGTTACCAGACAATACGTATGTTGACAGTTGGGCAAATGACCTAGTTTTATCCTTTCAAACATCTTCAAACTCAGTTGAACAAGGTCAGTTATGGCAGTGTCTGTTATGGAAGAGTTATACAAGTGTTGTTGTTGTCGTTGTTGTAGTCAGGAACTAGCCTGGAACCCTAACCAAGATGCCAGACTGTTCCCAAGGCCCACACAAGCCTGCTGCACGGCCCTAGGGTCAACATGCCCCTAAGGGAACTTTTACAACGCCCCCTCCTTTCAAAATGTGTTAGACCAGACGGCCTGTGATATATTGTCCTGTTTCGTGTGTACTAGTATGGAACGTCAAACAGTAGCTAAAAAAGAATATGCCATCATTTTAGGACGATGAGGACCACCAAAACATCGGCCCCGATTCGTGCTGTACAAAAGCGTGACCATTACATCTAATATAAGGGAAATGTAAACTAAAAGTTTTCATCGATATAACGTCGGCAATGTTCTACTCACAAAGGTAGTCCTTTTTAATCAAATCTAATGAGTGTTAACTTTACTTGTAGAAGGGCGATGAAGAAGCTATCTAATGCGGTTCAAATTCACTGAACAGTATTTTTCGGAGATATGTTTAGCCGAATTTAACTTAACTTTTATGTGTTAAGCTTTGTGAAATATATGATAATGAGAATTATTATAATAATAACTATCCGTCAAGCTTTTATGGTTTCGTACACGAGCTGTAGCTTCTTGCACTGCTGTGATAGAATAATGCTGTATATAGAATGGTTAAGCTAAGGGCACAACCCGCCGTACGTGCAACTGCCTGGTGTGTACGTGCCAGAACATTAACAATCTTTTGTGATAAGTAAATGGTAAAAACTCGTACGGCATCCAACGAATTTGGAGAACGCAGACCTTTATGTGAAGTTGCGTACTCTTTACGTTGTCTGCGGATTCGACCCCCACTCCACCACCCCCTATCGAGCAAGTACGGGCGACGCACGTGCACCTTACAGCGAGAAAGAACACCATACGTACGTGTAAGTAATAGTAGGGCCTGCATACGGTAACATTGCAATCGCACAGAGATCATGCAACTCACCAATATAATGAAGCTGTATACAGAACGGTTACTTAGTTCTCAAATTCCACTCCAGGCGGCAGACGGAACAGGATCAGATTCTGATGCACCCAAACAAGCATCAGGAGGAGGTACCGTCATGTTTTCCTCCAAGGCAGGGCTGCTCCTCACGTTCATCAGCGCAGTGGGTGGCGGGAGTCTGTGGCGCTTTCCGCGCACCCTGGCGAACAACTGCGGAAAGGAAGGTACAGGGCACCGATAGATTCTGCAGTGATATTTGTTCTTATAATGGGTTTCCAATAAACACTTGGATGTAAATTATAAGTCTTTTTTTTACCTTGAGGACAAAGATTACCCGGGTTCTGCAAAAGTGATAAAGTATTAATCTGTATTTGTCAATCTTACTTTATGAAGGAAATATAAAAACAAAGCTACGTAGGAACATTTTTTTTTTAAATTTTATTCACTGTCAACATATGAAGTAAATGGTTTATATACTTCAGTATTCATCAGGTAGACTGACATGTTATCCCAAGCATGTGGCCTTAAGGGAATATCACCCTGGTGATTGGTCACGTGATGACAGCGATAGGTTACATGGCGTCATTTATGGACCTCGTGTACAATGCAATGCAGTGTAATAAGTCTGAACTGCCATATTAATAATAATAATAATAAAAATTCAAATTCCAATATGGTGAAACAAAATGTTCACTTTTCATAACGGCATTCAAAAATAAGGGTAAATTATGTTTTTTAAATTAATATAATGTTTCAATTTCAATATGGGATTCTCGCCTACTTCACAGGATGCCTGCAGTTCCTCCTGGTCTGGTTGGTGTTCCTATTCCTGTGGTCTATCCCACTTATTATCATAGAGGTCGCCATTGGTCGGTTCACCAGGAGGGCTCCACCAATGGCGTTCCACGATCTTCTGGGGGTGAAGTCGACGTGGCTTGGGGGCTGGATGGCAAGTCTTAACTTTCTCATA